>NC_090649.1:364018090-364113090 GCF_040937935.1 Hyperolius riggenbachi | reverse complement strand
TATAATATATAACTGTTGACATCCACCGGTTTGTGGAATGTTCTGGTTTTCAAGATGCCATCCTCTACATATAATTCTAAATCCAGAAAACTTACAGTGTGTACACTAGTTTCCACAGTGAATGAAATTCTCCAATCGTTCCTATTTATACTCTCGATGAACCTGTGCAGTGACGGGGCATCACCCTTCCATATCATCAGCACATCGTCGATGAAACGACGCCATAGGACCAGGTCCGCACCCGGGCCATGCTCCCCATAAACATAGCTCTCCTCCCACTGTGACATGAATAAATTTGCATAGGCAGGGCCCTTCTAGGGTGTATGTTTGAATGTGGTATGAATGTAGGAGGAATGGAGTACCAACAAAAACGGTGTATATGCAATTTTTTTCAATTTGTGCAATTTGAATAAAACTATTGGTAATTTCAGCTAGCGCGTGTTGGGTGTACTAATATAACTTTGCCCAAAATTTTTTGAGTGTTTAAGGGACAGCTCAACCCCACACGCTGCTTGATAGGCAAGGGATCAGACCTAGCGCCTGGTGACGAAAATAATTTGATTTATAAAACAGTCCCTTATACCATGGCTGCAGGAAATGGATTATGGGAATTTAGAAACCATCAGAATGATCGGATTAGGAATTTTTTCAATGAGAGTGAAAACAATCAAGGAATATACAGGATGGATGGCACACAGAGAGTGAAGGAATTGGAGAAATTATTAGTAAAGGAAACGAAGAATATGTGGGAGGTAGCGTCCCTTGAGAAGTACTTGGAGTGGGAAATAGCACCCGTAGGTTTGGCGGTGTCTAAAGTTCTATCTGAGGATTTGGCAGATGAGGAGACTTTGGAGAAGTGGGAGTATATGTTTCATGTATTCTCAATGGAAACGGTCCAATTTGTGATGGATGCTAGGAAGGCCCAATCTAAGAGTTTAGGGGAAGAAATAGAGGGCCTTAAACAAACCCTGGCCCCATTTAAATCAACGAAGGAGTACCACAATCTGGAGGTGAGTATATATAATAGATTAGAAGCATTAGAAAAGGATATAATAAACAAAAAATTGAAGAAATTTGCCAGGGACGCAATCCCTATGAATAATATAGAAGATTTAAGAATAATGGTAGAGGAAAGTATAGGAGAAGAATGCCCCCAGGGCACCACCATGATGGGAACGCTTGAAACTATTGATGAGATCGGGGAGGATTGTGAAGGGGATGGGGAGGGAGCAAGGTGCTCCACTATACAGGATTTTGAGGTGGGGAGTGATGAGGAAGGATTTGGGGATATCAGTGATGGGGAGATGCAGGTGAGTATACCGAAACCCATAGTGGAGACACCGAGAGTAGAGAGGAATAATGGGGTATACACTAATAAAGAGAATAGGACTGCACGTGATGGGAAGAGTAGAAGCAAAACAAAGTCCCCGCATGTGAGCCCAAAAAGATATAGTATCCCCACTTCTAATAGATATTCAGTTCTGCGGAGCCCGGTAATTAATCAGAGACAGATAGAGGGGAATTCGGCCAACAATAGGACACCAAAAGGGTATCCACTGAGGGGAAAGGAAGATTTTAAGAAGAAGAGACTTAATAGAATGGCATTGACACCAAATAGAACCCCACGTCAGCAATCTAGGACCCCACAGCCCACCAACAGGAGGGGACCAAGGAATGAGTTGGGGGATCGAAGGAGTAGGAATAATATAGTGGTAGAGGAACCACGAAACTCCATAAGTCAATATTTTTTACGGACACCCAGGGTGGGAAACGGAAAAAGGGGATGTAGGGGGGTCGGAAAGGGGGTAAAAAGGTAATGGGGGTTGACAGTCAAACCACTGAGGAGGGGGGGAGGGGGGTGTTCAATTTAAGTAAACGTAAGCTCGAGAAAAATGAGATAGAACTTTTGTCGAAAGGGTTAAAGTTTGCTCCTAGTAATAGAATCAACAAATTTGACTCTTTCATAAACATAAAGAAGTTTATGAGGAAACTCTGTCTAAAGAAATTTTTTCTAAAAAACCCCATGCAGAGGGAGAGTGAAGACTTAAGGTTTACACATACCTCATTAAGAAACCCCTCCACTTTTTTTCCACAAACGGAGTATAGTGATGCAATGACGGCATTTGAGAATCTGGTAGAGAAAGATATCAGACGTATAAAAACCAACAGATTTGCGAATGATAATTTAACAAATGCCGAAAGGAGAGCCTTGAAGGAGTTACAGGGTGATCCGAACATCACTATACGGCCGGCGGACAAAGGTGGGGGGATTGTGATACAGGATACAGAAGTTTATAAGGCTGAAGCCTATAGACTGTTGAATGACCCAGAGACTTACCGCGTCTTGGGCCACGATCCAACAGTCGATTTTGCAAAACAACTGAAAATAATATTGGATGAAGGATTGAGCTGTGGGATCCTGACCATAAAGGAATATGATTTTCTAAACATAGGATTCCCACGGAGACCATTGTTCTATCATCTGCCAAAGATCCATAAGGGTCTGAACAATCCGCCTGGTAGACCCATAGTGTCTGGGGTGGACTCGCTGACAGCGAACCTCTCCAGATACGTGGATACGTTCCTACAGAGATCTGTGAAGAGTACAAGAGCCTATATTGCGGACACCAAACAAGTTATCAATATTTTGGGAGACTTGCAGTGGGAAGAGGGATGGATCATGTGCACATTGGATGTGGCATCCCTATACACTATAATTGATCATGAAAGAGGATTGGGGGCGGTGGGTTGTTATCTGGAGAAAGATGAAACCCTGGATGTTATCCAGAAGGAGTACATTTTAAAATCGATACAATTCATATTACAACACAATTACTTTCAATTTGATGAGAATTGGTATCTACAGGTCGGTGGAACGGCGATGGGGACCAGGTTCGCACCTGCCTATGCAAATTTATTCATGTCACAGTGGGAGGAGAGCTATGTTTATGGGGAGCATGGCCCGGGTGCGGACCTGGTCCTATGGCGTCGTTTCATCGACGATGTGCTGATGATATGGAAGGGTGATGCCCCGCCACTGCACAGGTTCATCGAGAGTATAAATAGGAACGATTGGAGAATTTCATTCACTGTGGAAACTAGTGTACACACTGTAAGTTTTCTGGATTTAGAATTATATGTAGAGGATGGCATCTTGAAAACCAGAACATTCCACAAACCGGTGGATGTCAACAGTTATATATTATATACCAGCTGCCACTTACCAAGATGGTTAAACAATATCCCCAAGGGACAGTTCACGAGACTCCGCCGTAATTGCACTAATATAGCAGAATATGACCGGGAGGCGGAACAACTCGTGAGCAGTCTCTTAGAAAAGGGATACCCAGAGAAATATGTTGATGAATCAAGGACATTAATTAGACAGAAAGAGAGGGACAGTTTACTGGGACCGAGATTGGAACAAAAATGGGAACACAGTGATTTTAGTGTTGTCCTGCAATACACGTCCCAATCAAATAAAGTTACAAATATAATACGTAAACATTGGGACGTGTTGAAAGAGGACAAGATTCTGGGTGATAAATTACCATGTATCCCTAAAGTTGTCTTTAAAAAGGCACCCAATTTGGGGCTCTCGATTGCAACAGCAGCAAATGAGAATAAAGGTACCAATGGTGGGGGAGGGAGAGGAACAACAGGATTCATCAGATGTGGGATTTGTCTAAACTGTAGGAGGACTAGTAATCCGGGTAGAATAATAGAGGTTGAGGCACTGGATGGAGTGAAATACAGAATTAAGGACCCTATAACATGTACTACAAAGGGGGTCATTTACTGCATCCAGTGCCCCTGCCAGAAGAGATATGTGGGGAGAACGAAGAGATCTCTACAAAGTAGGGTGGGGGAGCACTTTAACAACATAAAGAAGAGGTGTGTGGGACATCCGCTATCCAAACATTATAGAGAGGAACATGGGGGGAGTATAAGAGGGACAATATTCTTTGGTCTTGAGGTTATTAAGCAGTGTGGAAGAGGGGGGGACTATATAAAGAAAATGTCGCGTAATGAATCGAAGTGGATCTTCCAGTTGGACACAATTATGCCAAAGGGTCTGAATAGTGAAATGGAGGTGTTTGCCTTTTTCTAAAAAAATGAAAATTGGAGGTCTAGATAGTGTATGAGGATTGCAACAGTCAGATATTGGAGAATGGAGTTCAATACTATGAGCATGTGGAGAGTGATTGCACCCCTCTTCAAAACTGTGGGTGTCGGAATGGAATTCCTCTTGATTAAAATGATGTGAGCGGAGTATGTATGTATGTAAGTTTGATGTGATACGCTCAATATTGCTATTGATTTTTTAATTTTGGTTTTATTACTAATTTTACCCCACCCTTTGCATTGCCTGTTCTTATATGGATTTTAAACAGGAACACTGAGTGAACATTACCAAAATATGGTCCTAATTTGAATTAGAATGAGAGATGGCCCTATGAACCATGACCCCTGACCCCTCTAATGAGGGGGATGAACGCTCTATGATGAGTATAAAGGAAGTGACTGAAATTGCAGCACTAGATCAGCAACAAAAATCCTCCTGAAGAAGGCCATCGTTTAATGGCAGAAACGCGTTGAGGTTTCTCTTCTTTAATTGAGTATCGGCATATGGTGGGGACCGTGGACGAAAGGTGTACCGTAAAGGCGCCTAGCGGGCACCTGTAAGCAAAGATCCAGAGGTCCTTTGAAGTGGTGACGTCACCTATACTAAACCAATCCGGAACTGAGCAGGCTGAGCGGAAGTGCGGCGAGTGAGTCACTGTAACGTGTGTGCGGAAGTGACACGCGCCGTACTGGGGAGCCAGCGTAAGTTGATCAAGTGAGCGGTTGGCAACACAAGGTCTTGCTGTTGTGGTGGATTACCGGTAGGAACATCAAAAGTCTACACGGAGGCAGCTGCAGCGGACTGTGAGTAAAACCTATCCTTGGCATAGGATTGGGCTCTCTCTCTTGAAACTTGCGGAACGTTGTCTTGAAAGTTCAGTAAGGCAGAAATCGCCTAATGTGAGTTTCTATATGGGACTATTTGCAATGAGGTTTTAACAGGATCCTATACCTCCAATCACTCACATTCAATTTATTGGATCACCTGGTCCTATATATATTTTTCTATATTTTTATATATTTTTTATGCTCTATGTTTTAATTCCATTTTTAGAAGGGCCCTTCTAGGGTGTATGTTTGAATGTGGTATGAATGTAGGAGGAATGGAGTACCAACAAAAACGGTGTATATGCAATTTTTTTCAATTTGTGCAATTTGAATAAAACTATTGGTAATTTCAGCTAGCGCGTGTTGGGTGTACTAATATATATATATATATATATATATATATATATATATATATATATATATATATATATATATATATATATATATATATATATATATATATATATATATAATACATATATATATATATATATATTTATATAATACATACACATACACACACACATATATATATATATATATATATATATATACACACACACACACACACACACACACACACACACACACACACAGAGATATATATATATATATATATATATATATATATATATATATATATATATATATATATGTGTATGTTTTGTTAATATAAACATATTATACCGTAAAAGAGAGTTTGTAGCGGTATTTTTTCGAAAGCCTTTTGTTAGAATACTTTCCCCATCTGTAAATAGTTGGAGATCAAGAAAGTCTATCTCTTTGCCACCCCACACACCTATGAACTGCATATTAAAGGAATTTCTGTTGATGTATTTCACAAAATCGTTAAAGCTGTTCTGGTCCCCTCTCCAGACAATCAACACATCATCCACAAATCGGTACCAGCAGGCGACCGAGTCGCGAAAGGGATTTGAACTGCTAAAAATAGTTTTTTCCTCCCAACATGCCAAAAATTATTTGCAATGTTCACAAATTTGTGACCGGAATATAATTTAAGTTTTATGATAAACAGTAGAAATAGCCAAATAATATTTGTGGTTATCTACTTTAGCACTTATTTTTAATCTGGAATTGCCAAAAACTTTTTTTCCTCATTAAAATGCATAGAAAACAAAATTCTTCTTGGGACAAAATACCACCCAATGCAAGTCTAGTTAGTCTTGGAAAAAAAAAAAAGATATATAGATCGTTTAGGTGCCATAAGTAGAGATAAAGTTATTGCTGAATAAATAGGGGCATAGCTAAAACTCAAAACTGCTCTAGTCCATGAGGGGAAAACAAGGCCTGGATGCGACGTAGTTAAAGCAAATCTGGGAGATAATTAACTCAAAAATGTAGATAGTTGCCACAGGAGAAGGAAGCCTCTGAATCCTTCAGAAGCTTCCCCCCGTTGTTCTTCGTTGCCCGGTTCAGCACTGAATTCCAAAGTCCACAGAGTTTGGCTGCAGTGCACAGTTGCAGACAGTTTGTGCTCGTTCAATAGCACGGAGACCCAGCGCCCATTTGATGCTGCTCCACTGTGCAGGCACGAGCTGTCTGCGCCTGCCCAGTCCGGATGAGCTCCATCAATAAGTTCTTGTCGATGGGCTTGCCGGGGGTCTCAGCGCTGGAACGGCAAGGTTAGAGTTAAACATAGGACTTTTTTTTTTTTTTTTTTTTTTTCCTCCAAGGTCACTAGAAAGTGGTCTGAAACTCACCATTTTTGCTCTAAAAGATTCCTTACAGCTTTAAAGTTACTATCACAAAAATACACACAGCAAGCATTATTGGAGATAGACCATTCTCAGTCGTCTTCAAAGTACAAGTGGTTTATTCAGGAAACAGATATACAGATACAGTTCGTCACATCTTAGCCAAGCAGATTCTCATGTTGCGTTACAGCTCTTGACCAACCTTCCTCCTGAATGTTAGTCAGGTTATCTTCTCTCTATACTATGTTACATCCTCTAGACTACCTACGTACAGCATACATCATATCAGAACAGAAATGGATTATATAAATGTTTAAGCCAGCAGGGACAGGTAGCAAGACCGAAAAAAAAGTGCTACTCCATACTCCGGCTGTGGCTTTTATATGAGCCAGAAAGAGTTAAATGTGACCTCATCTGAGCCATCTATGATTGGTTCAGATCCCTTGTGATGTCAGGACACACACCTACTCAATTAATATTCCATGACCACTTTCACTTACATACAGGAATGTTCTGTTTTATAAATATGGCCTATGTTGATTGTTCCCGTAGTCCATTTGTCTGGGGCAGTGTAGGCCTAAGACTTTGGACTAGGAACATCTTCTCAGTATCTGCTTGTATCATCTGCTTCAAGCAGACACTGAGATGCTTCTGCCTGCATCTTTGAAACCTCTATTTAAAGGTATACTCTGCGAACAAGCCTTTTACCTAAAACTCAGTCCAGATAACTGAGGCCTACTTAAATTATAACAATCCCCCCTAAAATGGCTTGCTCCGCAGATCCCAGCTTCTGAACCCAGCAGTACCTGGTTTCTTTTCTGTATGTTTCACTTTTCGATGTTCGTGCTCACACACCTTCTCTGCTCTAGGTGGTTATCCCTGGGAGAGAGGGCAAGACCTCTTGGTCTTCTTGTAACCAGGGTCTCTGGGGATGCCCTACTTCTAAGTCCCTCTATACCACATTCTCAGCATTTGCATCACTTGCGTATCACTCACAAACTTGCATGATCACAGAAAAGTGAAACTCGTTTGTCTGTTACAAGACGGAGCAGTTCCAGGTGCCTTCTAAAAGAGCGCCTTTATACAATCAGCTTCATCACCGGTACTACTAAACCTATACCCGTAACCCTGTATGTCCCTTAATTTGGAAATATTGGTTCATGAGATTGTTTATGAGGCACCAATCTCTTAACCGTGTAAATTTTACACACAAACTCACCTGTATAATGATTTCCAAGATTGCCACCCCCATCACTACGACCAGTGGATGTAGGAAGAAATTCTGAATTGTAGAGGCCCAGTCAGAGTGTCCCTGGAATATCGCCAGAAACAGTTTCCACCAGGTCAGACTGGAACTCACCTGATTATATTTGTGTTCAACCTCTTTAAGATCACCTTGATCATGATGAAATATCACCTCTAATTTAGTGTTCTGTTTGTTTAACCGTTTTAACAAACGGTGATCTTGTGTCAAAACCTGTACCCATTTGTCCCATGGCGTGTTATCCCTCAGGATGGGCACTTCCTGTGGAGCTTTGAACTTTAGAGTTCTCCTAACAATTTGAGGGATACCGTAGTCAAACCTGGATGACTTGATCCGTATGGGATCTCTGCTCACACAATATGTTCCCCTTGAAAGATCAACCTTATCGGAACAATTATGAAAATGTACAATGAATGTTTAAAAAACACACTTTTCCTTCAGCCACCGGAGATACTGGTTTGGCATTAGGAGGGATCTTTTGGATGGCAGCTGCGCACTCTGTGTTATTGAGCCAGCAGGCTTCCTCACTAAATCGGACTTGCCCCGGCAAACACAGGTACCTCTCTGAGAATTGCCAGCATGATGACAAATCTACTTGTTTCACCTCCCCGTCTAGCACCAAAAACCGTTGACCTCTCAGGTCATGGTGTAAGACGTGTTGAGGAAACAGGTGTACCCAGGGATACTACTGGAAAAACGGCCTGGGTTTCTCCACCGGTAGGAACTAAGGAAGTAGCGGTGCATAAAAAATTGTCGCACCCTATCCATTTGTTTATCCACACCTCTCGGTGCCTCCATGCAAAAGATCCTTCCCCCGGGAAAATCGACAAATCGCTCCTTGTCAAGTCTCAGCTGTAAAGGAGTTTTACCTTCTGATAAGGCTTGAGCCATTATCTTAAAATCTGCTGTTAACTCGGTCTGCATTGACAGGCATGCTGTCTCCCATGCAGTACCCCTAGCATGTGCAATCATCTTCTGAAGAATTATTTGAGTGTGCTTTTGAGTGTACCCCTGAACTCTATAGGCGTTGTGCGTTAACTGTTCCAAAACCAAGTTCAGATGGTGTTGGGTACCCACATTCTGTTGTCCCAATGTGCCTAATTGTTGAATGACCTCTGTCATCCCTTCTATATCTACACTGTTTGCTACCCCCATTCCAGGGCCCATACCTCCCAAGAGTGTATCTGCTACATCTCGGGACCTTCTTCTGGCTACACTATTCCTTGTGGAATGTGCCCATGACATTAAAGCCTGTACCAGGGTGGCAGTGACAGTGCTGCAGTTAGGGTATGTATTAGATATTACCCACTTTTCTAACTTAATCTGCCAAGTGATCAATTGAAGCTGGGCCTCCATGATAACTGGAGTCGCCCTCAGTTGATTTAACTGAAAAGGGCCACTTTTTACAACCTGATGTGTATCACATGACGGTAGGTGGGGTTCCTGGGTCGTCACTGGCAGGGTGACTACCTGAGCTTTAGGCGTTGTAGGAACCCCCACTTTTACTGTCACGGTTCCCCTTCTTATTATGCAAGATCTATCTATTTGGACCCTTAAACTCTAGGGACTGTAGGATGCAAAAACCGTATGTCCATGGTCCTTCATCCTCCCGGACTAAGGGCGCTATTTTTAAACTCCCCCATTTTAGTCCCATCACCCTTCCGTCATAGAGAGTCCCCGGGGTGCTACCTGATGTATCCCAGGATTCTACTTCTCTACTCCAAAAAGTCCCCGGATCCATCAAACTCACGTCCCATGCTAACCCTTGTGGCCCTCCCCAGAAGAATACGGTAGGTACTCTTTCTTCTGGGAAATTGATTAGCATATCAATAACAAAAGATGATTCCCAACTGTCCTGCTTGGACCTTTGCCCCCCTTATGTCCTGAGGCAACAGGCGTACCTTAGGTCGGGAAGAATGTACTCTCTGCAATCTTTCAAATAAGAGTACCACCTCCACTTACCCATCTAGCATGAGGATAAGTGCTTGAATATGGACTGTGTGGTATTGTCTCATGTTGTGACCCATGTAGTGAGAATGTAACCTGTGTGGACCCTCCCTTGCTCGGGATTGCTCTCCCCACCCTCTTGGTCACCTGAGACTGTGGCTGGATCTCGATTTTTACTTCTTGTTTCGAGAACCACAAACCCTCGGCTTTCCAGCCTTTACGTGTGGATAGTTGTTTCAGAGACACTCTCTGTTGGTAGTTCCAGAGTGTGATGTTGTCCCCTGCGTCTCTCCTGTAGGAGAAATGACGCTTACTGCTCGTTTCTCTCCAATCTGGAACCATCTCACTCTGGATAACCAAGACAAGATACTCCTGAACCACACACTCCACCTTTGCATGTACCCATTGTACTGCAATGTACCTTTTTTAACAAAACTTTGGATCGGTGCATCGATTCTGGGAGTGTGACATTCAAGAGCAGATTTACACTGCCGTTCAATTCCAACTTCCAGCACACCTGACCCTTCAGACCTTTCACCAACATTGTGCCATGAAATTTGTTTCCACCTGGCAAAAGTGCTCTTTTCCTCCATCCCTGCTTGGTCCATCTGTGCCAATCAGAGGGAGGTGGGAAATGATCAGTACCTTTGTCTCCAAACATTAACATGCTTGGGCCTTGTGTTCTCATTAACCCCTTATTGTTCATGAGAATGTCCTCTCTTCGGTCTCCTATGACGGAATGGCAGCCTAGGATCACAATCAGCACGGTACTCTTCATTATAAAAGCACCTCCTTGGGAAAGAAAAACATTAGCAATTTGCATCATGCTTTGCTCAGTCAGATTTTTTAGTCTCTTTCCAAACTCAGAAATCTCGTTTTTCTCCAAACTTGGATTGGCATCTGGAACTTTTCACTTATCCGACTGACATCTCCATCTTTGCTGCCAGCACTGCAGCTGTCTCGATTCCATATTGCCAAACTCCAATTTTATATAGACTCTCACGACTCCCAGTTCGATCAGCTCCGGCAAGTTTCTCCAACGAGCCTGTGGACCTCGGTGAGCGTTTACTGAGCGTCTGCCTGCTCAGTGCATTCTCCTTCCCCTGACGATAACTTGCCTGCAAACGTTTGCCTGGGTGCCTCACCACGGAATCCTGTTCGGCGGTGGGTTGCGTGTACATCACAACCCTAATAAAACAGGTCCACGACTCGCCGCTGATTATTTACTCGAACTGCAGCCAACTCACACTTGGTAAGCTTCCAGAGTCTCGGTCTCTTCTCCGCTTGTATTACTGTGAAAGTCCTGGAAAAACTAGATAACAGACTGACATCTGGCCTGGTCCTTGCCTGCCTTTTCTGCTAGACAGCGCTGGGTTCACGGCACCACTGTTATAATTCAACTTTTTGCTTCGACGCCAGCAACTTCTTAGAGTTGCACCTCACAGACTGTGAGATAACTTGACTCTCACACAGCAAGCATTATTAGAGATAGACCGTTCTCAGTCGTCTTCAATAATGCTTGCTGTGTGAGAGTCAAGTTATCTCACAGTCTTTGAGGTGCAACTCTAAGAAGTTGCTGGCGTCGAAGCAAAAAGTTGAATTATAACAGTGGTGCCGTGAACCCAGCGCTGTCTACTTGACTCTCACACAGCAAGCATTATTGGAGATAGACCGTTCTCAGTCGTCTTCAAAGTACAAGTTGTTTACTCAGGAAACAGATATACAGATACAGTTCGTCACATCTTAGCCAAGCAGATTCTCATGTTGCGTTACAGCTCTTGACTAACCTTCCTCCTGAATGTTAGCCAGGTTATCTTCTCTCTATACTATGTTAAATCCTCTAGACTACCTATGTACAGCATACATCATATCAGAACAGAAATGGATTATATAAAGGTTTAAGCCAGCAGGGACAGGTAGCAAGACCGAAAAAAAGTGCTACTCCATACTCCAGCTGTGGGTTTTATATGAACCAGAAAGAGTTAAATGTGACCTCATCTGAGCCATCTATAATTGGTTCAGATCCCTTGTGATGTCAGGACACACACCTACTCGATTAATATTCCATGACCACTTTCACTTACATACAGGAATGTTCTGTTTTATAAATATGGCCTATGTTGATTGTTCCCGTAGTCCATTTGTCTGGGGCAGTGTAGGCCTAAGACCTTGGACTAGGAACATCATCTCAGTATCTGCTTGTATCATCTGCTTCAAGCAGACACTGAGATGCTTCTGCCTGCATCTTTGAAACCTCTATTTAACCTGCTGGGCGGTCTGGACGAGCTCAGCTCGTCCAGTACCGCCGGAGCCTGCCGCTCAGGCCCTGCTGGGCCGATTTGGCTCAAATAAAAAGCAGCACACGCAGCCGGCACTTTGCCAGCCGCGTGTGCTGCCTGATCGCCGCTGCAGCGCAGCGATCCGCCGCATGCAGCGGCGAAAGAGGGTCCCCCCAGCCGCCTGAGCCCAGCGTAGCCGGAACAAAATGTTCCGGCCAGCGCTAAGGGCTGGATCGGAGGCGGCTGACGTCCATGACGTCACTCCGCTCGTCGCCATGGCGACGAGGTAAGCGAAACACGGAAGGCCGCTCATTGCGGCCTTCCGTGTTACTTCTGGCCGCCGGAGGCGACCAGAAGATCGCCTCCGGAGCGCCCTCTAGTGGGCTTTCATGCAGCCAACTTTCAGTTGGCTGCATGAAATATTTTTTTTTTTATTAAAAAAAAAACCCTCCCGCAGCCTCCCTGGCGATTTTAATAGAACGCCAGGGAGGTTAAAGGTATACTCTGCGAACAAGCCTTTTACCTAAAACTCAGTCCAGATAACTGAGGCCTACTTAAATTATAACAGGGAGAAGGGTACTTTGTTGCATATATTTTGGAGTTGTCCTTGATTACGATTATTTTGGGATAATGTTTTAGTACATATTAATAAAATTAGATTGCATCAAATTAAGAATGATCCCTTAGAGGTGCTGTTGCTGTTGTTCTACTATGTTCCTTTCTAGATCTAAAAAGTCAGTTTTGCCTCAATTTGGTTATTTCTGCTAAAAGTATAATAGTAGCATATTGAAAACACCGGGATCCTCCATCGCTCTGATTTGGATTAAGAAGGTTAACTTTATTAGGTATGCAGAAGAACAGATTGCTTTATAGTCAGATAGATGGGATAATTTTTGCTGGGATGGTTTGAGTTTATGAATTGAGAGGAATATAAAGAGGTAATGCTCTGTGATGAAGGTGGTTCTTGTTTTTTTTTTTTTTGCTTGTTTTCTTTTTGCTTGTTTGATTATGTTTCGGTTGTATGTTATTTTTGATGTTTTTTTTATCAATAAAATCTAATTATTTAGATTAATTAAAAGCAGCTTGAATAAAATGCAATGGCAGCTTTCAGAGCAGATGAACTGTACTTTGGGAACTTGTAATTTGTAAACCGACAATATTACTTGTGCACAAAAGCACACATGGTAACTGTATGGGTAATAAAAAGTAGGAAAACACATTTTTATTGAGTGTTATGTCAGAGTTTCAGACCACTTTAACTATAAATACTTATGTTTGTTAAAGTGATCCTGAAGGGAAAAAAGTTCCCCTAGGATGCACTTACCATGGGCAGGGGGAAGCCTCATTAGGACCCCCTAAGGGTACCTTTTTTCACTTCAGGTTCACTTTAACAAACCTGAATAAGTATTTATAGTTACTTAAAGTGGCCTTGAGGGTCCTTTTACACTATGGCGCTGTGGTAAGCTTTTTAAACGCAAGAAGCCACTAAGTCAATGAAAGTCTGAGACTTTCTTACTTAATGTTATGTGATGCGGTGTGACAGAAGTATTCATATGGCCCTGTTGGCGCAGGCCAATGTTATTACTGTATTTAATTTACTACACGTATCTGTTTTTTTTTTTTTGTTTGTTTTTTGTTTTTCTTGCTTTACGTTAATCATTTATATTTTTGAATCCTAAAACTTACTGTAATGGATTGACTATGACAAGTTTTTAAGTACCCTCTGGACTCCACTAAAGTACTTCCTGGAGTACACATACCACGTGTTGAGAAATTAGGTCCTAGTGCACCATCCCAGTTCTCTTAGGTATGGTTTACGCTGAAAGTAAGCGCCTATGAGGGTATTCACAGTAGCGCTTCGATTTTTAGAAAATTGAAATCTCACTGCCTATGCAATATTATTATTTTTTTTTTCTTGCAATGCAAAATTACACTAAGTGCTAAGCACTTTGTGACTGCATTTTGCAGTGTGAATTAAGCCTTAAAGAGAATCTGTATTGTTAAAATCGCACAAAAGTAAACATACCAGTGTGTTATGGCCCGTACTCACGGGCTGCAGAAGTGGCCTGTCGCCAGCACACGTGAGCGTGCTAGCGACAGGCCGGCGACAGCTTCTCTCCAGGTCCCTCCGCGTACACACGCGGAAGAGGGACCAGCGGCGAGACGGAAGCTGTCGCCGACGTTCCTCCTCCCCCCGCCGGAAGCTTCATTCACCTCTATGGAGGTTGCTGTCGCTAGTCCGCGTACTCACGCGGACTAGCGACAGTTGCGGGGGAGGTGCGGCGGCGACTGTCGCCATGCGATTGAAACTTTCAATCGCATGGCGACAAGAGCGGCGGGCGACAGTTCGGGGTGCGCGTGCGTGCGACGGCCCATACTCACGGGTGACCTGTCGCCGCAACACGCGCGCGCCGCGTGTTGAGGCGACAAAAGTCCCTCGTGAGTATGGGCCATTAGGGGACATCTCCTATTACCCTCTGACACAATTTCGCCGCTCCCTGCCGCATTAAAAGTGGTTAAAAACAGTTTTTAAAAGTTTGTTTATAAACAAACAAAATGGCCACCAAACAGGAAGTAGGTTGATGTACAGTATGTCCACACATAGAAAATACACCCATACACAAGCAGGCTGTATACAGCCTTCCTTTTGAATCTCAAGAGATCATTTGTGTGTTTCTTTCCCCCTGCAGTTCTCATGCACTGAAGTTTCAGGCTGCTCTTTTCTTCCTGCAAACAGCTTTGCCCTTGTCTGTAATTCCTCACTATGTGAAAGCCCAGCCAGCTCAGAGGACGATTTATCCAGCTTGTAAAAGATAAGAGAGAAGAGAGAAGCTGCTCTAATCTAAATAACACACAGGCAGAGTGCATAGAGGGGCCTGGAAGGGGGAGTTCATAGCAGAACCACAACACTGAAGAACTTGGCAGCCTTCCAGACACAGCCTGACAAGTCTGACAAGAGAGAGATAAGTTGATTTATTACAGAGACTGTGATAGTACAAAGTGCTGCAGTAAGCCAGAACACATTAGAATAGCTTTTGGAACTTGTAGGATGATAAAAAACAAGATGCAATTTTTGTTACGGAGTCTCTTTAATGTCTTTGGTATTTTACAGTTGTTAACATGAGAATGATTCGGAAGTGGCAGTAGACTTTATTCTCTTTGAATAGAAGCCTGTGACATAATGAAGTGTTTGTGTGGCATAGCGATTGAAGTGCAAGCCAGGCCACAGCTTATTTTGGAATACAGCCAGGATATTTTAGTTACCAATAGGGTCAGTGTGCTAGGCTTAAATTATCGTGGTTGTAACTTTAGACACAGTTTTGGCTGTCTAGGTATTGCCTGTCTTGTTTCTACAGTTTGAACTTCCTCTTTTCAAGTTAATTGGCTTATGTAAGATTTTCATACCAACTGAATGCCAAGCTTGTGTATTTGGAGCATTAACTGTTTAGAAAGTCTGTAGTTACCCATTTATGGTCATATTGTCTTCCAATGATTTATCTGTACAGAAATGAGAAAATGAAACTATACATTCACACTATTTTTAAATATTTACACCACACTACTGTTGCATTCCCCCCCCCCCCCCCCCCTTGCCAGTATATGGCACAAGTCCATGCATAAAGTGGCACTTGTACAAGTGCTGTAAAGTAAAGCTGCTTTCAGATGAGGAATGGTCTGATACATCAGAAAATTATATCTGAATTTATTATATCTGCAGTTTAAAATTAAAATAGCGTATGTATTTTCCTTCACATAAACTACACCTCCAAATAGAACTAACACTTGCTCAAATGCAGCGTTCAAAGGTACCTTTTATGATATGGTATGGATATGTCCCAAAATCAAACATTTTTTTTTAAATATTCATGCAAAGTAGTTTTGCTTGTTATGGGAGAAAGGATGTTTCTAGATCCTAAATGTAAACTGCTTTTGGTTTATAATATGTTAATAATCTTTCTTCCTGCACTATATTATTGCAGTGTTCTCTTCAGAAATGTTTTCCAGCCGCATGGCATGAAAAAGTCGGCGGGTGTGACGGAATGGGAAATTCGGTGGTAAAAACCCACACATAATTAGAATTCCGACTAACTAGTTCACACTACTCTGTCGCCATCCAGGATTGTCATTCCCATCGTCTGTATAATAAAATTCACCAGAGTCCCATATCATCCGGGTTCTAGCATGTAGCTCCGTGTATCAGATATAGAGAAGGCCAGGGCTATTTTCTGCAGCTTTCGGGGGTTTTACCCATAAAGATTCCTGACAGTTTTGGCATATCAGCTGTGTCCCTACCCGTACAGCAGTAACTTATTACCTATGCCATCAAAGTGATACATGCATTTTTTTTCAGGACAAAATAGGCTTTCTTTATGTAATTTTTTTTCCCAAGTATTTTTTAATTTAATTTTTTTTAATTTCCTCCTTCCTAATTTTTACAGACTAACCAGCAAGCTCATGGTGACCCAGAACTCATTGGAGTGTGTAAGGGACTACAATGGTCCTAAAAGCCCCCTTACTAAGATGTTAAGAAAAACAAAAATTTGCTTTCCTAAAACAGAAAGAATTTGCGATAATTCAGGTTGGAGTGAGCTCGAGATGTCTCCCAGGCACCACTGCTGAATATATGGACCATTGTAGTCCCTTACACACTCCAATGAGTTCTGGGTCACCATGAGCTTGCTGGTTAGTCTGTGCCTCTCGGTTTACAAGCCCTACTCCATAGAGCCAAATTAATCCATGCCATGCACTGATGAGGATCAAACAATCCGAAACAGTCTGTATGCATGTTGGATTATTATGGCTCTGTACAATTTAACAAGCTGACACATCATTGCATTCCAGCGGTTCTGGAGGTGTGTTTAGCTTCTAAGGGTACAATGGTTAATTTGCATATATTCAGCAGTGGTGCCTGGGAGACATCTCGAGCTCACTCCAACCTGAATTATCGCAAATTCTTTCTGTTTTAGGAAAGCAAATTTTTGTCTAATTTTTACATAAGTACCACAAAAATAGAAATCAAAACCAGTACTTGGTATTTTGTAAGAGCACATGTAGGGGGTACAGTCAGAAACATAGAACATCGATTGAGCCTTAGGCAATCTAACTGTAGGTTCATGTAAGAGTGATGTGCAGGTACTCTGTAGGGGACTGAGGGGATTTTTCTTCTATTACACATTACACATTATTCATGCACAATTTGAACCAGGTTTATAGATAGACCACATCTTTGCATTCAATGTGCACAACATTCTCAGTGGACTCACAACAGCTCTGTAGGGAATGCATATGTAAAGTATATTGCCACTGTATAGCTTAATTTATAGTTGCTAACCCCAATATAATAAAATTAATTGACTTCAAAAGCAAATGGAGTTTGAAAATCATGGAGAATTGGTACAGGAGCTGACAATAGTTACATTTGTTAAGTTAACACTCAAATGCACTTGTTTAAACAAATTACAGCTCATATAAAATTATTACTCTTTTGTAATGTACTACAATACATATTACAATTATATGAATATGAATGTCAGTTTGCATATTAGCTCAGCTGGATGTCGCAATAGTGCCTAGGGAAAAAAATCGCTTAAAGAGACTCTGGAGCGACATTAAAAATCGCTTTTTACCTTATAATCAACATGGGCATGTCTGCCCCTGCTAAAACGCCGCTCTCCCGCGGCTGAACGAGTGGTCTTTACCCCCCCCCAAATCATCTCAGTTGTTCCCGGGCAGCACTTCCTATTGAGGCAGGGCTAATGGCCGCAGCCCTGCCTCTCAGCGCGTCTATCAGCGCTGATCACCGCCTCTCCCCCGCCCCTCTGTCTTCCTTCACTAACAGGGGCGGGGAGAGGCGGAGATCCGCCGGCTGATAGACTCGCATGGAGGCAGAGCTACAGCCCTTAGCTCTGCCTCCATGAGCAGCAAAATCTACGACCAAGTTGGTCGTGGAATTTGCAGGGGGGATTTGGGGAGTAAAGACCCATCGTTCAGTCGCGGGATAGCGGCGTTTTAGCAGGGGCAAACATGCCCATGTTGATTATAAGTTAAAAAGCAATTTTTAATGTCGCTTCAGAGTCTCTTTAAATATTTATTTTTTTTTGTACGACAAAATTTGCAATATAAAATTTTATTTGCATTTCCTGGACCATCCCTACTAGTAACACAGCTACTCATCAGGCTTTATTCTTACTGAAGAGGTGTTATTTATTATATATGAGGGCCCGCTTCCACTAGCCGGCCACCGCGGTGGCACTTCCGGGTCTGCGAGTACGCAGACTAATCCCAGAAGCTGTGCCATGTATGGCTATGGGATTCGCTGCTGCCCGCACGGAAAAATGCTGCAATGTCGGCCGAATCGATAAGGCAAGCCATTCGGACGGTGGCAGCATTATCCCCCTATGGCAGAGTTTCCCTGCGCAATTTGCTTGTGGGGAAACTCTGCAAATTCAGCCCAATTTCCGCAGCAGTGGAAACGGACCCTAAAAGATTCCTGTGTACACCATAGACAGTCACAGTCAGATCTGCATATGTGATTTTAAAAAATATGGTGACTGCCATACCAGTATTCACAGTCAAGAGCAGTACAAGTCACTTGATTGGCTTATTTCATTTTTGTGGACTTAGCACTGCTGTTACCCGATACACAAGCTATTAAAGAGAACCCGAGGTGTGTTTAAAGAATGTTATCTGCATACAGAGGCTGGATCTGCCTATACAGCCCAGCCTCTGTTGCTATCCCAAACCCCACTAAGGTCCCCCTGCACTCTGCAATCCCTCATAAATCACAGCCGTGCTGTGAGGCTGTGTTTACATCTGTAGTGCCAGTCTCAGCCGCTCCCCCGCCTCCTACATAGCTCCGGTCCCTGCCCCCGTCCCTTCCCTCCAATCAGCAGGGAGGGAAGGGATGCAGGCGGGGACTGGAGTTCTGCAGGAGGCGGGGAGAGCAGCAGACTGACACTATAGAGATAAACACAGCCAGCTCTGACAAGCTGTTTGTCAGCAGCGTGGCTGAGATTTATGAGGGATTGCAGAGTGCAGGGGGACCTTAGGGGGGTTTGGGATAGCAACAGAGGCTGGACTGTATAGGCAGATCCAGCCTCTGTATGCAGATAATAATCTTCAAACCCACCTCTGGTCCTCTTTAATGAAGACTTGTCTGATTAATGGAACATTTTATCATATTTTTTTTTCTTTTAATTAGTTTAATTTTATTAGGAGTCCGTGCATTTTTTGACAACTCTGACTACAGTTACCCAAAAATTGCTCTGGCTCTGATACCAACTCCACAGCCCTTGCAGGTGCTCCCAGTATTTGGTAGCCAGAGTTAGGCCCCCACCCTAGTTGCCCCTCAGTAAAGGTCGCTCCAACATACAGTACCGGCCAAAAGTTTGGACACACCTTCTCAAAGAGTTTTCTTTACTTTCATGACTATGAACATTGTAGATTCACACTGAAGGCATCCAAACTATGAATTAACACATGTGGAAATATAGTACATAACCAAAAAGTGTGAAACAAATGAAAATATATCATATTCTAGGTTCTTCAAAGTAGCCACCTTTTGCTTTTTCTGCTTTGCACACTCTTGGCATTTTCTTGATGAGCTTCAAGAGGTAATAGACTGTTATGCTGGGGATACACGGTACGTTTCTGTACCGTGTATCGGCCAGCTGATAATATTCAGCTGGCCCGATCAAGCCGCTCGACCCGCACCCGCTCGACTCCCACCCGCGGACAATGGCAGGGAATCGAGCAGCTGATAAGGACCGCCGGCGGGGACGAGCGGGAATCGATTCGCGCGCACGCGCAGACGATCGGGGACGCAGCGGGGGTCATCAACCCATGTATGCCCAGCATTAGCTGCTTTTTTCTTGCCATAATACAAATTCTAAGTGAAGAAAAATGAGTGGCCATCATTACTTTAAGAGATGAAGGTCAGTAAGTACTAAAAATTTGGAAACCTTTGAAAGTGTCCCCAAGTGCAGTCTCAAAAACCATCAAATGCTACAAAGAAACTGGCTCACATGCGGACCGCCCCAGGAAAGGAAGACCAAGGGTCACCTCTGCTGCGGAGGAAAAGTTCATCTGAGTCACCAGCCTCAGAAATCGCAGGTTAACATCAGCTCAGATTAGAGACCAGGCCAATGCCACACTGAGTTCTAGCAGCAGGCACATCTCTAGAACAACTGTTAAGAGGAGACTGTGTGAATCAGGCCTTCATGGTAGCATATCTGCTAGGAAACCACTGCTAAGGACAGACAACAAGCAGAAAATACTTATTTGGGCTAAAGAACACAAGGAATGGACATTACACCAGTGGAAATCTGTGCTTTGGTATGATGAGTCCAAATTTGAGATTTTTGGTTCCAACCACCATGTCTTTGTGCAACGCAGAAAAGGTGAACGGATGGTCTCTACATGCCTGGTTCCGATCATGAAGCATGGAGGAGGTATGATGGTGTGGGGGTGCTTTGTTGGTGACACTATTGGGGATTTATTCAAAATTTAAGGCATACTGAACCATAATGGCTACCACAGCATCTTGCAGCGGCATGCTATTCCATCCGGTTTGCATTTAGTTGGACCATCATTTATTTTTCAACAGGACCATGACCCCAAACACACCCCCAGGCGATGTAAGGGCTATTTGACAAGGAAAGAGAGTGATGGGGTTCTGCGCCAGATGACCTGGCCTCCACAGTCACCAGACCTGAACCCAATCGAGATGGTTTGGGGTGAGCTGGACCGCAGAGTGAAGGCAAAAGGGCCAACAAGTGCTAAGCATCTCTGGGAACTCCTTCAAGACTGTTAGAAGACCATTTCAGGTGACTACCTCTTGAAGCTCATCAAGAGAATGCCAAGAGTGTGCAAAGCGGTAATCAAAGCAAAAGGTGGCTACTTTGAAGAACCTAGAATATGACATATTTTCAGTTGTTTCACACTTTTTGGTTATGTACTATACTTCCACATGTGTTAATTCATAGTTTGGATGCCTTCGGTGTGAATCTACAATGTTCATAGACCTGAAAGAAAACTCTTTGAATGAGAAGGTGTGTCCAAACTTTTGGTCTGTACTGTACATAGCCAAAGGTGTCTGTTTCAGTATAGGTAGACCCCAGTATGTCAATTTCACTCACACATCCTCACTAGCAATAAACCTAGCCATTCTATACCAATGGAATTTGTGATCAACTCCTATCACGGCCAGCTCAGTTTTGATGGATTTCAACAGAAATCCATCAAGCTTCAATCAAACTGCAAGTTCTGTACTGGATGATGCAGGGCAAAGCTATGGGTCAACAATTTCCCACTGTTCCTGTGCTGTCCCAATCCCATAGAGCTTTTTCAACATTTTTGATAAACAGCACAAAATTGATTGAATGTCAATCAATTGGATATGTATGAGCAAAATATTACTGAATGCAGGTATCTTAGGAGATGGTAGAAAAAGGGGATGGGATGACACCGGGGGCCCGCTCTGGTGTATTATCTCAGTGGATACAGACATACAGTGGTTTGCAAAAGTATTCGGCCCCCTTGAAGTTTTCCACATTTTGTCACATTACTGCCACAAACATGAATGAATTTTATTGGAATTCCACGTGAAAGATCAATACAAAGTGGTGTACACGTGAGAAGTGGAACAAAACTCATACATGATTCCAAATATTTTTTACAAATAAATTACTGCAAAGTGGGGTGTGCGTAATTATTCAGCCCCCTTTGGTCTGAGTGCAGTCAGTTGCCCATAGACATTGCCTGATGAGTGCTAATGACTAAATAGAGTGCACCTGTGTGTAATCCTAATGTCAGTACAAATACAGCTGCTCTGTGACGGCCTCAGAGGTTGTGTAAGAATATTGGGAGCAACAACACCATGAAGTCCAAAAAACACACCAGACAGACAAGTCAGGGATAAAGTTGTTGAGAAATTTTAATGCAGGCTTAGGCTACAAAAAAGATTTTCAAAGCCATGAACATTCCACGGACCACTGTTCAAGCGATCATCATTCAGAAATGGAAGGAGAATGGCACAACTGTAAACCTACCAAAACAAGGCTGTCCACCTAAACTCACAGGCCGAACAAGGAGAGTGCTGATCAGAAATGCAGTTAAGAGGCCCATGGTGACTCTGGTCCAGCTTCAGAGATCTACAGTTCAGGTGGGGGAATCTGTCCATAGGACAACTACCGGTGTTTCCCCGAAAATAAGACACTGTCTTATATTAATTTTTCCTTAAAAATATGTACTAGGTCTTATTTTTGGGGAGGTCTTATATTTGCTGGGGGTAGCCGGAACCCCCTTAATATATAGCCCATAGTATACCCCTAGTATATACCCAGACACCCTCCCACCCCCCAGTATATAGCCAGAACCCCCTACCATAGGAGGACATTTTTGTACCCCCCCCCCCCCCACCCTGCATCATATTGGATCTTAGAGAGGGTTGCTGAATATTTTGAAAATGAGCCAATATGTACTGACAGCCATGTGCGTGCAATTAACCTCCTCTATAGCTCTAATTCAACTCTCCTCTATAGCTCTTGATGGGGAGAGGGGTCACACACAGTCACTGATGTATCCTGCTGCTGATGGCACTTTGTAATTTTCCCCTCTGTAGTATCGTATGTAGCCAGTGTACATCTCCCCTCTCTCCCCCCCCCCCCCCCCCCTGCCACTGCTGCCGCCACCAATTTACCTCCTTTGCATCTGGCTCCCTCCTCCAGAAAGTTGGATCCCCCACCAGCTTACGCAGGCCCCCCTCCTACAGAAAGAGACCCCTCCCCCGCCGCGATGCCACACCGCCGCTGCTGCCAATTTACCTCTTTGCTTCTGGCCCCCTTCTCAAGCAAATCTGATCCCCCTCCGTTTTACACTGTGCATAATTCACTTCAATCAGCGGGGAAAGGCATCTCTGTTTACTTCCTGTATACGGCAGTGCACTTACTATGCAACTTTAGCTGCCTTTCCCCGCTGATTGAAGTAAATTATGCACATTGTAAAACTGAGGGGGCCAGCAGCAGGGAGGTAAATTGGCGGGGGGGGGGGGGTGTCTGGGGGGATGTCTTAGTTTCAGGGAACGTCTTATATTTCAAGCATGCTTGAAATATAAGATGGGTCTTCTTTTCGGGGTATGTATTACTTTAGGGGAAAGACGGTATTGGTCTTGCACTGCACAAAGTTGGCCTTTATGGAAGAGTGGCAAGAAGAAAGCCATTGTTAACAGAAAAGCATAAGAAGTCCCTTTTGCAGTTTGCCACAAGCCACGTGGGGGACATAGCAAACATATGGAAGAAGGTGCTCTGGTCAGATGAGACCATAATGGAACTTTTTGGCCAAAATGCAAAACGCTATGTGTGGCGGAAAACTAACACTGCACATCACTCTGAACACACCATCCCCACTGTCAAATGTGGTGGCAGCATCATGCTCTGGGGGTGCTTCTCTTCAGCAGGGACAGGGAAGCTGGTCAAAGTTGATGGGGAGATAGGTGGAGCCAAATACAGGGCAATCTTGGAAGAAAAACCTCTTGGAGACTGCAAAAGACTTGAGACTGGGGAGGAGGTTCAGCTTCCAGCAGGACAACAACCCTAAACATAAAGCCAGGGCAACAATGGAATGGTTTAAAACTAAACCTATCCATGTGTTAGAATGGCTCAGTCAAAGTCCAGATCTAAATCCAATCGAGAATCTGTGTCAAGATCTAAAAACTGCTGTTCACAAACTCTATCCATCTAATCTGACTGAGCTAAAGCTGTTTTGCCAGAAGAATGGGCAAGGATTTCAGTCTCTAAGGGCTTATTTCCACTATTGCGTTGCGAAACCGCTGCGGCAAAATTCGCATGCGGATGCAAATTTCGCATGCGTATGCATGCGAATCTTCGTGCAAATTCGCATGAAAATTCGCATGGATAACAAAGTATGCAAATTTAATCATGGCAATGCCGGTGTGCTTGTCCATTGATTTCATGCAAATTCGCATGCGAATTCGCATGAAAATTCGCATACCAAAACAGCATGCGAATTTCCTATTAAATGCATTAGCTGCGATTCGCATGCATTCCACTCGCAGGCGAATTCTGCGGCTCTTTTGTGCGTTTTTTCACCGCTGAAAAAAACGCACCTCAACAACGCTACAGTGGGAAACAGGCCCATCCACTTGCGTTATATGTGCGAATCCGCATGTGTTGGACGCATGTGGATTCGCGATAGTGGAAACGAGCCCTCAATGTGCAAAGCTAGTAGAGACGTACCCTAAAAGTCTGGCAGCTGTATTTGCAGCAAAAGGTGGTTCTACAAAGTATTGACTCGGGCTGAATAATTACACACACCCCACTTTGCAGTTATTGTTTTGTAAAAAATGTTTGGAATTGTATGATTTTCGTTCCACTTCTCACGTGTAACTTTTCACTTGGTATTGGTCTTTCACGTGGAATTCCAATAAAATTGATTCATGTTTGTGGCAGTAATATGACAATGTGGAAAACTTCAAGGGGGCCGAATACTTTTGCAAACCACTGTGTGTTCAAGATATACCAAAGTCTCAGGCGCCAGAGACTGGAGCACTTCGAAACAGGCACATTACACGACCTGAGGGAAGCGGTTGTAGCTGCGGAACGCATTGTCATTTAAGTGCCCAATAAAAATATTTTATACCTTATTGATGGTCTACTGTGCAAGGTAGGCCCACCGCTTAATAATAATAATAATAATAATATGGTTATGATTATTATGATGATGATTATTATGATTATTATAATTATATATCTCTTATTGCATTGGAATATCTTGAACATATTATATTAAGCCTAATGACAAACTGTGTGCCTAATCCTTGTTGCCGTATGTGCTCCGGGCGCCTTCTACCGTCTTCTGACCAAAATATTAATGGCAGTTCAATCAAGCCATCAAAATCGATGTGTGTCCAGCTTTAATGTTTTGCTGGTTATTTTTTCCCCCCTAACTTGGGTTAAAAATTATGATTCAGCAAGCACAGGAACCAATTGTCAAGCTCAAAAACAGATCTCAAAAGTTTTTGAGCAGATTGTCTAAATGATAGTGCTATCATTCTCTACAGATGTATGTGGCAGGCATGCTTCAATCCTTCCTTATCAGCAAGCTACTTCTCTGTGGACAGATAAGACAAGTTATTTCAGACTCCAGCCTGTGTCTGACTGCCCTACAAGTTGAGCTAAAGTGAGGAGGCAGGATGGAGAGAAACACCATGTTTGTCTGGACTCCCTTAACCTTATCTGCAGAGCATTCCTGCAGAAACCTTGTTTTTACGGACTCTGCTTTTCTTACAGAGCATTCAGACAGGGCCAATAAATCACTTTAAGGGACTGACAATAAATGTACTTCTAATGTTCTGTCTAAATTCCTTGGCGGTATACCTGCCTAAATCCCCTTGGGGAGATCACTGTTGTAATACTTTGGTGCACCAGTATGTGATATAGGAGAGAATAAGGAAAGGTCTACAGCCAGAACTGTATAGAATTTTACTGCTGGGATGGGATTCACGGATGGGTTCCCGGGACTCTGGAGCTGCGGCGAGGGACATATCGGCTGCCAGGGGCTGGAGGAAGCCCCGGGTAAGTAGATCTTCTTTATTTTTTTTCTACCTCGGATGCTTCCTTAGAAGCTAAATCGTATCCCTCCCATTCACAATCAGTCAGTGATGTGGCTTCCTGACCACCTCCTCTGAGAGAGACTTGATATTGGAATACTACAAAGGGCCAGTATTTGTACCAACCTGTGACTTGCATGCATATAAAGGTACAGGGGTTGGACAAAATAATGGAAACACCTTGAAAATCAACAAAATATATTTTAATATGGTGTAGGTCCACCTTTTGCAGCAATTACAGCCCCAATTCTCTGAGGTATTGAGTCATACATATTGTGAATAGTTTCCAAAGGAATTTTAGCCCATTCTTCAGTTAATACACCCTCCAGTTCTTTTAGAGACGTTGGCGGCGGAAATCGACTTCTTACTCGAATCTCTAACGACCATAAATGCTTAATAATTTTGAGGTCTGGGGATTGTGATGACCAGATGAGGTGCTCAACTTCATTAGAATGGCTGCATGGATTGGGGCATTATCATTTTGAAAGATGGCATTCCCCTCCGGAAACAGTTCTTGAACCATAGGATGAACTTCGTCACCCAAAATTCCTAAATGGTCTCGGCTGTTAATTCTTCCATGAAGGGAAATCATTGGCCCGGCGTATTTTCAAGAAAAAGCACCCCAGATCATCACAGAACCCCCACCATGTTTTACGGTTGGTAGAAGGCAGTCTGGATGAAATGCTTCTTTAGGCTGTCTCCAAATGTACACTCGGCCGGAGGTCGGAAATAAGGTAAATGATGATTCGTCAGAGAAAATCACATTTTTTTCCCACTGCTCGAGGGACCAATTCTGGTGGTTTCTACACCACTCTAAACGCTTTGAAACATTTGTCTTTGAGAGTAGAGGTGTTCTAATTTTTAGTTCCTCCGTGGAATGCAGATTTGTGCAGCTCCCGATGAACAGTTTTTGTAGAAACTGGGTTCTGTAGGTGTTCATTCAGCTCTGCAGCGATTTTAGAAGCCGTGGTCTTGCAAGCTTTTCTAACAATTCGATTTAGAGTCCGATGGTCTCTCTCAGACAACTTCGACTTTCGGACACAACTGTGCTTTGCTGAGGACGTTTTTCCTTCTCTTTCAAAGGCAGTTATTACTTTTGAGACAGTACCTCTTGAAATGCCAAGCATTCGGGCAGTTTCTGTTACAGTAGCGCCTGCCATACAAGCACCAACAATTTGGCCTCTTTGAAAGTCTGAGAGAGCTGCCATTTTTTTATCAATTATAACCAACTTTTGTTTAAATAGCTTTAAAAAACAATTATTGTAATTAAACATATCAAATAACTAAAAATAATAAAAAAAAATTAACATGTCAAGTTTTGATTGCTTAAAACATGTTCAAAGATTATGATGCCAAAATGTTAGGTGTTTCCATTATTTTGTTCAACCACTGTATAAAGGACAGTGGAAATAAGGGGTTGTGAAAGATTAATAGAAATGTCCGAGCTCCCCAAAAAAAGACATCTACTTACCCAGGGCTTCCTCCAGCCTCTAGCAGCCACTGTGACCCTTGCCACAGTTTCGGTGTCATCCTATCTCCTCCATTCGCGATGGCGAGATTGCCAGTTCGGGATCTTCTGCGCCTGCACGATAGCCAATCCACGTCACGTCCAGGTGTACTGCACAAGCGCAGTAGTTCTGAGCCTGCGCAGTACACTCCAGAGCACGTGAACAAGATGTAGAGTGGTTCTCGGGCAGGCACAAAAGATCCTGACCTGGCGAGGTCACCATCGTGAATGCAAGGAATCCTGGGACACCGGAACTGCAGCGAGGGACATAGCGGCTGTTAGGGGCTGGAGGAAGCCCCAGGTAAGAAGATGTTGTTGTTTGTTTAAATGCTCAGACAATTCCTTTAAGCATGCCAAATTTACAGTTTTATGTAGTAAACTTAGCACTTGCCAGGAAGAGGGTAAATAAGTTGCCACAGTCTCTTTGGTTAGGATATTAGAGGATTAGTTCCCACATCACTTTGCTAAGATCTTATGAATGTATATTTTCCCTTTTTAAAGAGATTTTCCCCTTTTCCTCTGGTGGCAAATATTCACCAAACTGTACACAACTTAATCAGATGAATTATGCAAATCATTTTTTTTCCCCTTTCAGGAGCATAATTCAGCACTCAAAGAAAGCATTCAAAACTTTGCAAAAGCAAAATGCCAAATTTGTACCTCTGCTGGCCATCATTCAGGTAAGTGCATAATAAAATGTGCTGCATAATATGTTGCTCACTTTATAAATAAAATACAATAATGTTCTCTGGGTGGAGTTTGACAACTGTAATGAGTACATTGTCACACTGTAGTAAGTGTACCAAGAGGTGCAATAACTGTGCAGTAATGAGATTCTTTCCCTCTGTGTCTTTATTGGCCATCCAATGTTTTTCCAGTCATGTGATGGTCAGAGGGTAGTGGCTGTATCACATTCCTTAGTACCAATTGCCAGAATGGCAGGATAAGACAGCCATCTTAGAAGATAGACAGAAGGCTTGATGTGTGCTCAACCAAGAAGCACCTGACTCATACTGGCTTAAATTTTAGCCTCTCTGCTCATTAAGGGCACAGCTTGTGCAAATATGCATTTGCTTACCAGAATACGCAGGGTCTTGAACTAACTACACAGCACTGCTATGCTTTGCAGGGGTTAGTCCATGCAAAAGTATTTGCATCTTAACAGGGATGCCCCAAGTAGGCCCTACCATTCCCCCGTAAAAGGGGAGCAGCATGAGCAGTCCCCAAGCACTCTCACTACCCAGAAGCACCGCAGCTACAGCCCAGGGGGAGAAGCAGAGGAATACAGAGGGTCCTCAAACCTGAAGAGGGTCTCTTGAGAGGAGCGAGGGATGAGATCTGGAGATTATTAAGGAAATGTATGAAGGGGATAGCCTTTGAAGAGATTTGAATGATAGTGTTAAGAGTTTGAACTGGATCCTTTTGAGTGATTGGCAGTCAATGTAGGGATACAGCAGAGTAGGACACATGGTAGGGTTTTACAATAATCAAGATAGGAAATGACAAGAGCAAGTATAAGCATTTAGTAGCCAATTTCTGGAGGTATTTTTGAGATGGAAGCAGCAGGAGGTTGTTAATGTGTTAATATGTAGTTTAAATGAGAGTTCAGGAGTTACCCCAAGAAAGCAAACTTTAGGAGTTGAGGCTATTGGGGAATTTTCTACATTAAAGGACAACTATCAAAGTAAACTAAAATTCTAAATGCCACATATATTTCCAGTAATTACTAGCAAATAGCAATACAAAGGCTTTTTTTGTTTCATCTTTTCATTTTTATGTGAAGAAAATGACATTTACAGAAAACAGTTTTCACTGTAGGCATTACTATGGAGGACTGTGTCCAGAACATCCAGCATAGAGAAACCATTTTTACAGACTGTCATACTGTGACTGAAATCTGTTCAGAATGATAGAACACAGAAATATAGCTTCAAATGTGTGTAAATAACATCAGCTGCAGCACTGTGTTTTCCTGTCTGTCTGCCTGTCTCTCCCTCTCTCTCATGCAGTGCAAACAGTTTACAGCTAGGAATAGCTCATTCTGAATGGAGGGTGGGGAGCATCCAAGTAAAGAAAAAGTACAGATCCTTCTCTTCAGATCCTTCTCTGTAGCTAAAAAATTCCTCAGCTGTTCTCATATGATCTGTGAAAAAGTGTGTGTGTGTGTGTGTGTGTGTGTGTGTGTGTGTGTATATATATAAACAGGGCAGAAACAAACAGTAAATCATTCCTCTGTAAATAGTGACAGAAGTAGAGCCGATCTACATGGTACAGCTCTAGCACTGACACTCACACAAACTGTTACAAAAGCTTATAAACAAAGCATTTTTTTTCTTCTTTTCGTTCTTCGCAGGTCTCTAGCTGTCATTAGAGACCTCAGAATAGCTTTCTACTGTTGCAAGCTCTATACGTATGTGGGCGTTTACAGAAGGACAGTTTCTTTTATAGTTCCTCTTTAATGGTAACTATAAGTGGGAGAGCAGAGAGAGAAAAAGATGTAGTCATTTTCACTGCTGTATGTTTCTCTTCTGAATGGATGGGTTCTGTTCCTAGTTTTTATTATAAACTTGTCAGACTACTGACTGCTTATAATTTTGTTCACAGTTTATTATTAATTTCCTTTTCAGGAAAATGGGGAAGATCTAAGCCTACAGACAACAAAAAATGTTGCACAAGAGGTATGTTCATACTGTTTAATACTAGTGAAAAGTGTTTGTTTGTTGTGTGCTGTTCTGAGTCTGCTGTTCTGATTCTGTGAAGTGGAATCAAATTAAATTGCTTAAAGAGAATCTGTATTGTTAAAATCGCACAAAAGTAAACATACCAGTGCGTTAGGGGACATTTCCTATTACCCTCTGTCACAATTTCGCCGCTCCTCGCCGCATTAAAAGTAGTCAAAAACAGTTTTTAAAAGTTTGTTTATAAACTAACAAAATGGCCACCAAAACAGGAAGTAGGTTAATGTACAGTATGTCCACACATAGAAAATACATCCATACACAAGCAGGCTGTATACACCCTTCCTTTTGAATCTCAAGAGATCACTTGTGTGTTTACCTTCTGTCCCCCTGCAGCTCTCATCCACTTAATACTAGTGACAGGCTGTGAGGCTGATCGTTTCTTCCTGTCTGTAATTCCTCAGTGACCTATGTGTCAGCCAGCTCCTTTCACAGCCTAACAGAGGAGGATTTTTATCCAGCTCTCTTTCACTGGTAAGAGCAGAGACGCTGCTGGCTTATGTAAATAACACACACACTGGAGTGTGCATAGAAGGGCCTGGAGAGGGGAGTGCATAACAGATCAGCACGGAAGAGTTGGCAGCCTTCCAGACACAGGGCGACAAGTCCGACAGGGGAAAGATACATTTATTTATTACAGAGACGGTGATAGTACAAAGTGCTGCAGTAAGTCAGAGCACATTAGAATAGGTTTAGGAACTTGTAGGATGGTGGAAAACAGGATGACATTTTTGTTACAGAGTCTCTTTAAAGTAATCGGAGTATACGCTGTGTAATGTGTCCTTGCCAAGGGTTTTGCCAGTTTGTATTGATGTTTTTATCCCAATTCAAGATTCTTTACTTTTTGGTTCCATGTTATATCAAAGGTTATTAGATAATCATTACAGTCTGGTCACTGACAGTAGTAAACTGTCAACTGACAGAGTTGGAGCAATTTTTGGTACCTGAAGTCGGAGTTGTTAAAAAAAAGTACTGTCTCCTAAAAATGTAAGCTGTGAATATAAGAAAATATAAAATAACATTTTATATATCTCAGATAATGTTCATCAAAATAACTTCTATATACAATAATAGCAGTACTTCGTTAACAAAAATTAATTAAACCAATTTGAAAGCAAGTAACTTGTGCTGCTGCAATAAAGCAGTCACTGTATTTTTAAAATAGAAGTATACATATCTGATTATGACGGTATATCTGATTTGTACACAGGAATATTTTATATATAATAAAGAACATCTCTGCTGTACCCTTGCACCCTTGCACCCCTCTAAACCCCCCCCCCCCCACCTGCCACTATCGACGCTATCCCCTACATTAGGTCCCTAACTGCCTCCTAATCACCCCTGATCCCCCCCCCCTACCTTTAGATCACCCCCAGACCCCATCCCAGACTACCCCCCTGTATGCTGTAAACATCTGTATACAGCTAGCATACCCCCTGATCCTCCTCTGATCACCTGTCTATCACCTGTCCATCACCCCTCAGCACCCCCACCCATCAGAGCAAACCCTAACTGCCCCGCGGGGGCAGCCGATCACCTGCCCAGACCCTCGATTGCCCTCAGACCCCCCTCCTGATTACATCCCCTGCGCATTGTTTACATCTGTCCTCCCCAGCAATCACTAACTGATCTTCGATCAGCAACCCCCTGTGTCTGCCTCTCATCAGATCAGGACTCAGTCTGCCCCGTGCGGGCTCCTGATCAACCCCCCACCCCCTCAAATCGCCCTCAGACCCCTCCCCCCCCTAATCACCTTCCGAGTGCATTGTATTTGACTGTGCTGTAATTGTATTCGATTGTGCTGCGATTGTATTCGATTGTGCTGCAATTGTATTTTATTGTCCCGTGATCTGCTTCGATTGTCCCGTGATTGTTTGATTGCCTCTGAGACCCCACTTCCCGCCACCTAGAACCTAGGGAACTCCAGACACAGGAGTAGACAAACACTCAATGGTATTTCGCACATTGTCCCAGGGGGAGGAGAGGTAATCTTGAAAACCAAACAAACAGGTAAGCATAAAAGTCGGAAGAAGGATCGGTTTCCATGCTTGATATTGCTGATCTGTGCTGGGTTGGCGATATAAGACGGCATGTTTGAATGTGTGGACACCCCCGGTTTATATGTGATTTACTTTGGGCCTATGATGATACTTTAATGCCACATAGAGTCATCTATATTGGCAGACATATTGCTGTATGCTACAGGCATAATGCTGTATACTAAAGTTCTGAGGCCCAGTCACATAAGTTGGTGGCTCACCCTGAGTGCAGGGTGGCACGGTGTGTCTCTCTCCTGAGGTTATCACTGCCATTGATGTGGAGGAAGATCTGCCATTGATGTGGAGCAAGGTATGTTTGCCGTTCATTTTTCCTTTCAGCCCAGAGTGCATTACCCGTATACCCAATATAAGGAGTATAGCAGAAACTCCTAATACTGGCCATACATGTAATGATTGCAGAGACCCTAAAATGCCAGGACTGACTCCACAAATGACCCCATTTTGGAAAGAGGACACCCTAAAGTATTCTGTGAGGTGCATGGTGAGTTCATAGATTTTATTTTTTGTCACAAGTTAGCATATTTTTTTTTTTTTTTTTTTTTTACAAAGTGTCGTTTTCCGTTAACTTGTGACAAAAAATAAAATTGCAAAAATGTGCAAAAAAATTTGCAAAAACGGGAGAAGTAGTATAATGTGTTTTGGGGTGTATTTTTACACATACCAATGCTGGGTGGGAGAAATATCTCTGTAAATGGACAATTGTTTGTAAAAAAAAATCAAAAGATTGTCATTTACAGAGGTATTTCTCCCACCCAGCATGGGTATGTGTAAAAATACACCCCAAAACACATTATACTACTTCTCCCGAGTACGGCAATACCACGTGTGGCACTTTTTTGCAGCCTAACTGCGCTAAGGGGCCCAAAGTCCAATGAGTACCTTTAGGATTTCACAGGTCATTTTGCGGCATTTGATTTCCAGACTACTCCTCGCGGTTTAGGGCCCCTAAAATGCCAGGGCAGTATAGGAACCCCACTAATGACCCCATTTTAGAAAGAAGACACCCCAAGGTATTCTGTTAGGACTATGGTGAGTTCATAGAAGATTTTGTTTTTTGTCACAAGTTAGCGGAAAGTGACACTTTGTGAAAAAAAAACAATACAAATCAATTTCTGCTAACTTGTGACAAAAAATAAAATCTTCTATGAACTCACCGTACTCCTAACAGAATACCTTGGGGTGTCTTCTTTCTAAAATGGGGTCATTTGTGGGGTTCCTATACTGCCCTGGCATTTTAGGGGCCCTAAACCGTGAGGAGTAGTCTGGAAACCAAATGCCGCAAAATGACCTGTGAAATCCTAATGGTACTCATTGGACTTTGGGCCCCTTAGCGCAGTTAGGCTGCAAAAAAGTGCCACATGTGGTATCGCTGTACTCAGGAGAAGTAGTATAATGTGTTTTGGGGTGTATTTTTACACATACCCATGCTGAGTGGGAGAAAGATCTCTGTAAATAGACAATTGTGTGTAAAAAAAATCAAAAAAAAAAATCAAACAATTGTCATTTACAGAGGTATTTCTCCCACCCAGCATGGGTATGTGTAAAAATACACCCCAAAACACGTAATACTACTTCTCCTGAATACGGCAATACCACATGTGTGGCACTTTTTTGCAGCCTAACTGCGCTAAGGGGTCTAAAGTCCAATGAGCACCTTTAGGCTTTACAGAGGTGCTTACAATTAGGCACCCCCCAAAATGCCAGGACAGTAAACACACCCCACAAATGACGCCATTTTGGAAAGTAGACACTTCAAGGTATTCAGAGAGGGGCATGGTGAGTCCGTGGCAGATTTCATTTTTTTTTTTTGTCGCAAGTTAGAAGAAATGGAAACTTTTTTTTTTTTTTTTGGTCACAAAGTGTCATTTTCCGTTAACTTGTGACAAAAAATATCTTCTATGAACTCACTATGCCTCTCAGTAAATACTTTGGGATGTCTTCTTTCCAATAGGGGTCATTTGGGGGGTATTTATACTATCCTGGAATTCTAGCCCCTCATGAAACATGTCAGGTGGTCAGAAAAATCAGAGATGCTTGAAAATGGGAAAATTCACTTTTTGCACCATAGATTGTAAACGCTATAACTTTTACCCAAACCAATAAATATAGGCTGAATGGGTTTTTTTTTTTTTTTATCAAAAACATGTTTGTCCACATTTTTCGTGCTGCATGTATACAGAAATTTTACTTTATTTGAAAAATGTCAGCACAGAAAGTTAAAAAAATCATTTTTTTGGCAAAATTCATGTCTTTTTTTTGATGAATATAATAAAAAGTAAAAATCGCAGCAGCAATCAAATAGCACCAAAAGAAAGCTTTATTAGTGACAAGAAAAGGAGGTAACATTCATTTAGGTGGTAGGTTGTATGAGGGAGCAATAAACCGTGAAAGCTGCAGTGGTCTGAATGGAAAAAAAGGGTCTGGTCCTTAAAGGGACACTTAAGTTAAACAAAAAAAAATGAGTTTTACTCACTTGGGGCTTCCAATAGCCCACTGCAGCTGTCCGGTGCCCTCGCCATCTCCCTCCGATCCTCCTGGCCCTGCCGGCAGCCACTTCCTGTTTCGGTGACAGGAGCTGACAGGCTGGGGACGCGAGTGATTCTTCGTGTTCCTGGCCACAATAGCACCTTTTACGCTGCTATAGCATATATCATATACCCATATAGCAGCATAGAGGGTGCTAATGTGTCTGGGAACGTGAAGAATCACTCGCGTCCCCAGCCTGTCAGCTCCTGTCACCGAAACAGGAAGTGGCTGCTGGCGGGGCCAGGAGGATCGGAGGGAGACGGGGAGGGCACCGGACAGCTGCAGGGGGCTATTGGAAGCCCTAGGTGAGTAAAACTAATTTTTTTTGTTTGACTTAAGTGTCCCTTTAAGGGGGGTAAAGCCTACGGTCCTCAAGTGGTTAAAGGCCAATTTTACCACCTTGATGTGGTATGAGAGCATACCTACACAGTCGAGTAAACACATCAGGTAAAAATCTTTGCAAACTGAGGAATTAATCTGTCGCATAGGTTTGTCAGGGAGGGTTGAAAGACTGATAGTTTTAAAGATGCTATACACCTACAGATCAGCTCCTGCAAAAAATAAAAAAATTGCTTTCGTAGTCTATTTACTATTTAGGGGGCGGAGCCTAACCCATAAGTATTTTTAGTAATTTTCATGAAGGAGTCCGCACACAGACCGTAGAAGCAATAAATGTGAAGTATTTATTCTCCCATCACATACATGGGCAGACACGGTCTGACCTGCTTAGGTCGACGCACATTTCGGGGCCACGCACGGTCCCCTTTGTCAAGACAGATAGCAGATAAGACATTATCTGCTCTCTCTTGACAAAGGGGACCCTGCGTGGCCCCGAAACGTGCGTCGACCTAAGCAGGTCGGACCGTGTCTGCACATGTATGTGATGGGAGAATAAATACTTCACGTTTATTGCTTCTACGGTCTGTGTGCGGACTCCTTCATGAAAATTACTATTGTACTGCCTGGGAGTCCGGCACCAGCATACCCACTGACGTGTGTGCGCGATCCTATATTGTAACCCATAAGTGTGCTGCCATGTTTATACAGGAAAGTCTATTTACTTCCTCCTTTTTCATGCGTGCTTGTGCACACAAGTTAAGAAATATCTCATAAACACCTTGTTTAACCACCTTAGCGGTATGGACGAGCTCAGCTCGTCCATTACCGCCAGAGGGTGCCGCTTAGGCCCTGCTGGGCTGATTTTGTTCAAATAAAAAGCAGCACACGCAGCCGGCACTTTGCCAGCCGCGTGTGCTGCCTGATCGCCGCCGCTCTGCGGGGATCCGCCGCGAGCAGCGGCGAAAGAAGGTCCCCCCAGCCGCCCGAGCCCTGCGCAGCCGGAACAAATAGTTCCGGCCAGCGCTAAGGGCTGGATCGGAGGCGGCTGACGTCAGGACGTCGGCTGACGTCCATGACGTCACTCCGCTCGTCGCCATGGCGACGAGGAAAGCCAAACAAGGAAGGCTGCTCATTGCAGCCTTCGTTGTTACTTATGCTTGCCGGAGGCGATCGGGAGAACGCCTCCGGAGCGCCCTCTAGTGGGCTTTCATGCAGCCAACTTTCAGTTGGCTGCATGAAATATTTTTTTTTTTTAAATAAAAAAAAACCTTCCCGCAGCCGCCCTAGCGATCTCAATAGAACGCCAGGGTGGTTAACGGAAAGTCATCAGCCATCCACTGGGATGAATCTGAAAGCTTGAGAGATAAATGTCTTTTGCCTGTATCTTTTGTAGTCATAAGAACTTTATTACAAAGATTATCTGTAGATTATCTTTGATCTTTCATTTTTCAAAGCCGTTTCTCTCTGTGTACCCAGCTTTATGCTAGGCACACACCATACAATTTTCTGGCAGATTTACCTGCCAGATCGATTATTTCCAACATGTCCAAACTGAATTTCGATCGATTTTTAAATTTTCAGATTTTTTTGTTCAACCACTGAAGGACCACGGGTTTAAACCCTACTAAAGAACAGGCTGAATTTTTGCTAATCAGGCCACTGCAGCTTAAAGGCATCGCTGCAGGGCTGTACAACTCTGCACACAAGTGATATACCCCTGCCCCCCTTTTCTGCCCATCAACACAGCTCTCTGTTGGTGGGCAATGATCGCTCTCGGGGTGTTTTTTTTTGTTTGTTTGGTTTTTTTATAAATATTTGTCATTTATTTTTAATTTTTTTTTTTTTTTTTTTTTACTATTTTTACTATCGTATTTTTCGGACCATAAGACGCTCTGACGCTAAGACCTAGGTTTAGATGCCAAACATCAGGGAAAAAAAATATAAACTAATCCTAGTGCATCTATGGTGCAGGACGTCACGTGGAGCTTACCCCCATCTCCAAGCTATCTCTATCCAAGCTGTACTGCCCAGCTAACCCCTGCTGCCCCCTAACTACAGTAACCTCTGCTGCCCCCCCCCCCCCCAACTACAGTAACCCTTACTACCCACCTACACTAATCCCCACTGCCCACAGCTATAGTAACACTCACTGCCCACCTACTCTAATCCCCACTGCCCCCAGCTCTAGTAACACTCGCTGCCCACCTACTCCAAAGGTCCATACACTCGTCGGCTTTTTTTTAAATCGTCAAATCGGGCGTATGTACTGTCCGTCATTCAGCTGATAAGACTGGTCTTGAGCGATCCGCCAGGAGGATCACTCAAGACCAGTCTCATCAGCTGAACAACGGACTGTACACATGCCCGATTTTGACGTCCGGACGACTGAACGACTGGATGTCCAAACGACGGGTCGTTTAAAAAAAAATCCGCCGTGTGTATGGACCTTAATCCCCACTGCCCCCAGCTATAGTCACTCACTTCCTGGGGCTGTCTGGTTCCAGGAACAGGAGAGGAGGCAACATCAGTTCAAACACCAGCATTCCCCACCCCCATCACACATTTCTCCAAACAAGAAGCTTGGTCACTCGGAAGAATGAACTTTGCACTGCGATGAATGAAGCATGGAAATTACCAGATCAGATCACATTAACAATAAACTGCATAGCCCCACTTCCTCTCTGCACACATCGCCACCATCTCGCACATTTAGAAGGGCTGCTTACCCCAAGCAACCCCAATCGCTGGCCGTCCACTGCTGAATCTGTCAGGAAACTGCTTCGGAGGGCTTTCTGGTCCGGCCACGCTGAACCCGGAAGTGGAATAGCGGAGGATGCGGCAATGACTCCAGACGCCCAGCGCTGAGGCAATGGCTCCCGACTCCCAGCAGTATAACGGCTCCCGACTCCCAGCGCTGCAGTAATGGCTTCAGACTCCCAGCGCTGCAGTAAAGGCTCACGACGCCTGTAGTGAGAGCGCAGCAGGCACCACTATGCCACCGCCAACTGCTTTCTCTCTCCGATCTGCTCAAGCAACTCCCGGGCACAGCATAAGGTCATGCTGATGCCGGAAATACATCCATGCCAGCCGCACTCCAATTACTGTGGAGTCATCAACGAGCAATTCCTGTAAGCCAGAACGGGAAGAGGCTGCTGCGGTGACCACAAGGTAACTCCAGGCACCAGTCTAAATGTTAGCATTCGGACCATAAGACGCAGGGACTTTTCCTCCCCATTTTTTGGGGAGAAAAAGTGCGTCTAATGGTCCAAAAAATAAAGTATTTTTACAATATCTCCTCCCTACCTCCCCCCGCCAGCCAATCACTGTGATCGGCTGTCATAGCCATCAGCCTATGACAGCGGATCACTCTTGAGGGGACAGCCGTGTCACACGGCTGTCCCCAGTACATCGCTGCCGTAGATCGCAGCGCTGTACAGTGTTAGACGGCCTTTTCGCCATCTAACAGTCTCCTAGCGGGGATCGACATCCAAGCGGAGATGCGTGCACTTCGGCGCGCAATCTCCTGCAAAACACGCCCCCAGGACTGCACGCTGATCTACGTTAGGTGGACCACGCCAATTAGTGTGGAGCGGTCCTAAACAAGTGAATCAATTTTTTTTTAATCGATTTTCATTCAGTCCTATGAAAATCAATAAAAAAAAATAAAAAAACAATTTACAAAAAAAAATCATAAAATCGAAAAATGGATCGAAATTCAGATTGGACATGTTGAAAATAATCAATCTGGCAGGTTAAGCTGCCATAAAATTGTATGTTGTGTATTTAGCATCAGTATTCAAAATCTGTTGGCCCTCATACTACATGGCAGTGATAAAATTGGCTAGTCATCTGCAGATAAAAATTAGATGCGTGTATGGGCCTTAAAGGGAAGGTTCAGGGAGTGGGTAAAAAAAAATAAAAATCCATATCCACTTACCTGGGGCTTCCTCCAGCCCGTGGCAGGCAGGAGGTGCCCTCGCCGCCGCTCCGGAGTCTCCCGGTGGCTGGCCAGGCCCGGCTGCCAGTTCGGGCTCTTCTGTGCTCCAATCTGCGCCTCACGGGGGCGCGCTGATGTCATCAGACGTCCTCCGGGCTGTACTGCGCAGGTGCAGTAGTTCTGCGCCTGCGCAGTACAGCCCGGAGGACGTCCGATGACGTCCGCGTGGAACGCAGAAGAGCCCATCGTTGGAGCGCAGAAGAGCCCGACCTGGCAGCGAGACCACCAGGAGCCTGCGGAGCGGCGGCGAGGGCACCTCCTGCCTGCCACGGGCTGGAGGAAGCCCCAGGTAAGTGGATATGGATTTTTATTTTTTTTCCCCACTCCTTGAACCTTCCCTTTAAGAATGAAGACCAATGAGTGTGTCACTAGTAGGGATGAGATGCAAATCATTCTGTGTTGATGCAGGTTAATGCACATTTTGTATGAAAATGTATGCAGGTTGAAAATTGACTAATCAAATTCCTTTTGCAGAAGTAGATTCGTCCATTTTCAACTACAAACACTTTCATTTAAAATTTGCATAATCCTGTATCAATTCAGAATTATTTGTATCAATTAAGAATTATCGTTGACCTTTCCTAGTCCCTACTGCTACATCATTCAAACTGACATTCATATTTAATTTTAATTTGTATTTTAGTACCTTACAAAAGAGTAATCATTTTATGTGAGCTGTATTTTTTATATATATATATATATATATATATATATATATATATATATATATATATATATATATATATATATATATATATATATATATATATATATATATATATATATATATATATATATATATATATATATACACACACACACACAAGTGCATTTGAGTGATGGCTAAACACATGTAACTATTGCAGTTGGTAATGACTCGCTGGGATGACCAACAGGGCTGTGTCGGCTTCCTGGCCAGGAACTATTTGTTCCCAAAAGCAGATGCCATCTTAAAGTACATCAGAAGTGAGAGAGATTTGGAGGCTGACATATTTATTTCATTTTGAGCAATACCAGTTGCCTGGAAGTCCTGCTTTTTAGCTCTGGCATTTATAGGCCCATATGCAATTTACCTTTTCTCCTGAGTTTTTTCCTAGGTGATATTTTCACACCTTGTTATAAATTTCCTATTAAGCTACCAGCAATCAAGAAAATACTTAAAATAATTTTGCTAGTACCTTTTTACCAATTTTTAGGTACTTTTTCAATTCATAAATGCTTAAAAGTTATTTTAAAGAGAATTTGAAAATTATCTCCTAGGAGATAACTCAGGAGAAAAAGTGAATTGCATATGGGCCATAGTGTCTAAATCACACACCTGAAACAGGGGTCTATTGCTAAAAGTATTACAGACACAGGATGAGAAGGACAGCCAGGTAATCTTCATTGTTTAAAGGGAACCAGAGATGTTATAAAGAAAAGCTTTTATACATACCTGTGGCTTCCTCCAGCTCTCAAAGTGCCTGTGATCAATGATCATGGTATGAATGAGATCCCATGATCATTGACAGAAGTGAAAGTAATGCATTACTTCCTCTGTGTACAGTCCACAAGAGGAAAAAAAGTAGGGGAACATGTAGTGGCCAAATAATAAAATTACACCTACATACATTACATACACATATTAAAGAGATACTTTCCTAAGGAGAGGGAAGGCTCTGGGTCCTAATGAGTTTTCCTGTTCTCCTCCCGGTGTCCGCGTTCTCCAGCAGGCTCCCCCCATTAGCAGTCCACAACCAGTTTGGTTGTGGACTGCTCTCTTCTGGGTTGGGAAAACTTCGCCAGCCTTCAGAAGAACTCAGGCTTATTAAAATAAGGGCTAGGAAAAATAAAGAAAAAAGAAGGGAGCTAGATGCATTATTAAAACTGGTAGAAAAAACTGAAATTGAGCACAAGTCTAACCATTCACTGTAAAATTATAGCACGTTAAAGCAAGCAAGATTAAAGTTGAACACCCTACTAAATAATAACTGCAAAAGAGAATATAAACTATGTTTGAAAACCCACATTAGAGGGATAAACCGATCAGGTAAGACCATGGGCTGCGGTAATTTACCGACCTTCAAAGGCAGCTGGGAAAATCTTTATGAATTAGCACACAGACCGGGAAAATACTGAGTGCGGTATTTTCCCGCCCAGATTTTTTTTTATTGCACTGCTTTTATGAAACGAGGACATTGTCTAGTGTATAAAAAATACTAACAAACTTTAGCATATGCTCCAATTTTAAAGCAAACGAAAATAAAACTACTATATTAAATCTGGGTTGTTCTAAAAGCGCAGTGGAAAAAAAAATACCTGCAACTTCATATGGGCAAGTTCATCAGTGAAATATCTGGGTGTGAGGCTGGGAAGGAGAAATGTGGACCTATATGCCCTAAATTTTAAGAACTTGCTAAAAGAATGTAGGCATAAGCTAAGAGGTTGGGAGCGCCCTTATTTCAATATTCTGGGCAGGATTGATATTCTAAAAATGATGATACTACCGAAAGTTCTCTATCTTTTGCAAAACTTGCCTATCACCCTCCCCTGTACATGATTTAGGGAATGGCATTCCTTGTTTCAAGATTTTATTTGGGCTAAAACAAAGCGTAGAATAGCATATAAGTTTAAATCACTTATATGCTATTCTAAGGAAAGGGAGCCTGGCCGCTCCTGACTTTAACAGGTATTACAAAAGTATCCACTTAGCCAGAGCACTCGAGTGGAGAACGGACAAACAAAATAAGTTATGGGTAAAAATGGAACAGGAAGTAGCCAACCCTGGAATAGCATTGGCCGGGGATAAAACATCTATGCAAAACCTTATTAAAACAACTAACCACCCATTGGTAAAACCTACCCTGAATACACTAAAGTAACCGATCATTGGTATTAATATAAAGGGATCTCCCCACTTGTAGCTTTAAGACACCACACTGACTTCCCGCTGGCCCAGTCAGAGGTCTGGTTTAAAATTAATGGTGTTGACGAAGACATCAAGATTTACCATTTACATGGTTTGAGTGACGTAAATAACAAAAAGCTAGATTAAGATCAAGACAGAGCTGATATCTGGGGGCTTATCCAGCTGAGCAATTTCTATCAAAAATTAAAGCAAAAGAAGGAAACAGATTTACCCAATTAAATGATTTTGAACTACTGTTTATTAAAAAAAAAATGCCACCCAAGCTCATTTCTAGACTCCTTCTGTCAGAAATGGGAAAGGGACTTTGGCTCATCTCTAGACAATACAATCGGGCCATCAATCTTCCAACATCTATGGTCTATCAAGAATAGACAATTACAAATAGTACAATATAAGATTATAGCTAGGTGGTATCTCTGACATGTATAAAGTGGTAGATCTGGAGAGCATTGAGGTGGTAGAAACCCAATCCGCATTGGAAGGTATGACTCTAGGGGAACAATGGGAGAAGCTATTGAATAATGAGCCTTAAGAGTTCCTGCCCTTGGAAAAGGGGAGAAGGCAAAAGAAGGAAACAGAGTTACCCAATTAAATGATTTTGAACTACTGTTTATTCGAAAAAAAGCCACCCAAGCTCATTTCTAGATTTTATAAATTCCTAGGCGCATATCCCTCTGTTATGCTACCCCATTCTGTCAGAAATGGGAAAGGGATTTTGGCTCATCTCTAGACATTACAATCTGGCCATCAATCTTCCAACATCTATGGTCTATCAAGAATAGACAATTACAAATAGTACAATATAAGATTATAGCTAGCTGGTGCCTAAGTCCCTCAAGACTGCAACATTTACCGTAACTGCAAGTTCTAGACCTTGCTGGAGATGTAATGGCATAAATAATGATTTAATACACGTGGTGGTCATGTCCCACTATTAGCTCATTTTGGAATAATATTATGGCATTCTGAAACACCCGCATAAAAGACTGCCCTCAGTTGGATTCACCCCTGGCTCTGTTTGGGACTTCTAGAACATCAGTCAGCAGTGCTCATTGCTTCTCCCAATTGTTTCAATTGGGTCTTTGTTCTGCTAGGAGATTGGTAGAAACCCAATCCGCATTGGGAGGTATGACTCTAGGGGAACAATGGGAGAAGCTATTGAATAATGAGCCTTAGGTGGCCATACACTGGTCGATGTGCCATTAGATCGACCAGCTGACAGATCCCTATCTGATCGAATCTGATCAGAGAGGGATCGTATGGCTGCCTTTACTGCAAACAGATTGTGAATCGATTTCAGCCTGAAACCGATTCACCATCTGCTGAGCTGCTCCTGCCGCCTGTCCCCCCCCCCCCCCCCCGTATACATTACCTGACGCTGGCTCCCGGGCATCTTCTCCGCATTGCACGGCTCTGTTCCGGCTCCATTACGGCGCTTCCTGTGTTACTCCGTGACCAGGAAGTTCAAATAGAGCGCCCTCTATTTGAACTTCCTGGTCACTGCAGTGACACAGGTAGCGCCGGGATGGATGGAGCCGGAACAGAGCCGTGCAGCGCGGAGAAGACGCCCGGGAGCCAGCCTCAGGTAATGTATACTTGATCGGATCGGCCGCCGCTAGCGGCGCGCACTTTACCCGCGGGCGATTGAGGGTAATTTCCCGCACGGCGCGATCGACGGACCGATCCGATTTCGGGAGGAAATCGGATCGGCGGCTGCGTTTACCGCGAACAATTGGCAGCAGATTCGATCCCAGGATCGAATCTGCTGTCGAAACGGCCGCGAATCGAGCCAGTGTATGGCCTGCTTTAAGAGTTCCTGCCCTTGGGAAAGGGGAGAAGCAGAACAAGGGAGATGAGGGGGAAGCAAAAAGTAAATAAGGGAATAAAGAGGGAAATTAAGACGGGTTGAGAGTGAGCTATTATGCGGGATTGGATGTGTGGATCTTTGTCTGTGTTTTTACTGTGTGTGTGTGTGTGTGTGTGTGTGTGTGTGTGTGTGTGTATATGCCTGTGTTTTGTATACATACTGTTTCTTTTTCGTTTTTTTTTTCCCTCTCTCCTCTAATAAAGGCAAGTGGACTATGATGCAAACTTGGGCCCAAAGCCACAAGATCACAGCAATGAAGTGCATCTTATAGGCTGGGTAATAAACTGAGCTGAGGTCCGTAAAATAAAAAAAACAAAACAAAAAAAAACCTCAGGCTTCCGAACACGGACCCTCTCTGACACACTTGCGCGTGCATAGTACAGAGCTGCCGGTCTTAGGAGGCCCGAGCGCTTCCGAAGACTGCCAAAGTCTCCCGCAGAGGGAGATTCACACCGTGGTGCCTGTGGGGGAACAAGGACACCAGAAGGCTCATTAGGACCCAGAGCCTTCCCTGTCCTTAGGTGAGTATGTTTTTTTTATTTTCATCCAGGCTTCAGATTCACTTTAAATGAAAATACATAAAACACCCTATTAACATCTTACCTCCCATAGTTAGCACAATAAAACACTTGTGTATATATATAGATTTTTAAAGTTACATTTAAAATAAAAATACTTAAATAATTAACTTAGGGACTCAACATTTTAATATGTATGTCATGCGGGTATATTACTGTTATTTTTGCAAATAAGGGCTTGTATTTAGTGACTGAAGCAAAACGGAAAAAAAAGTACCTTTATTTCCAAATAAAATATTGTCGCCAAACATTGTACTAGGGACATAATTTAAATGTTGTAATAACCGGGACAAATAGGCAAATAAAATGTGTTTTTTTTTTTATACTCAGTAGCACATTTTATTTTAAAACTATAACAGCTGAAAACTGAGAAATAATTAGTGGTGATAATTGGTGATGATAAAAACAAGAGAGAGATCATTTTGTTGTGATAAGTAGTTATTGGCAAAATGAATGGGAGGAGCACTGAAATGTGAGAATTGCTCTGGTCTATAAGTAGAAAGACCCCTTAGTAGGGAAGTGGTTAATATAGCTTTAAAGGACAACTGACCTGAGAGTGATATGGAGGCTGCCACAAATTATTTCCTTTTAAAGAAACCCTGAGCTGTACTTAAAATCAAAATCAGGACTTACCTGGGGCTTCCTCCCACCCCTCCTAGCCTGCGAGGTCCCCCCAGCATCTTGCTGGCCTCTTCCGTGGTTCACCTGTCTGGTTTGGTAATCCGGCAACTTCCAAGCAATTCACCCGTGGGCGCACCAGAAGCCTGCCGCACCATCCCGCCAGGTGCCGTCTGTCTCCTGCGCATGCATGGTTTTCTAAACACTTTACCACGCATGCATAGGAGGCTGAGATGCCCGGTGTGATGATGCAGCGGGCGCTCTTCGGTAGAGCTCACGAGCGACTTGCTTGGAAGTCGCCAGATTACCGGACCAGGCAACGGGACCACGGAAGAGGCAAGGAAGATGCTATGGGGGGAGGGGGGGGCTGCAAGAAGCCCCAGGTAAGTCCCAATTTTTGATTTCAAGTACAGCTTAGGGTCCCTTTAAACAATGCACATTGCCTGACTATCCAGCTCCTCCTCTGCCTCTAATACTTTTAGGCATAGACCCTGAGCTAGCATGCAGATCAGGTGTTTGATTAAAGTATGTGGCAGTATTTGCTTCATGCTTGTTTCAGGTGTGTGATTGACACTGCTGATGCGTGAAAGATCAGCAGGCTGCCACACAACTTGTATTGTTTAAAAAGAAATAAATATGACAACATCCATACCAGACTCAGGTCAGTTGTCCTTTAAAATTCCTAAGCTTTGGCAGTGATGATATGCCTTTTATGTCACATACTTTCAGTCTACAGGATTGTTTGATATGTAAATTAGGAGTCAGCGTCAAGGAGTCTGAGTTGGTGACATTGTAAACTGAGGAGTCAGAGTTTTAATCGAATTATTATTGTTTTTTTTACCGACTTTGTGGCCCTGTTAAAAAGCAAATGGGAGATTATTGTACTTTGTGTCACTGCAGTATTTGAGGGGAAACCTTACCACCTGGGGACAGCCATAAAACACGGGCAGATGTACACTCTCCTAAAGAATTAAAAAACAAGTTGTGCGGTAGGCCTGAAAGACTTTAGGAAAAGATTGAATTGCACGATTTTTGACAAATTGCGATTTCGATTTTGTACACGATTTTTGGTACACAATGATGGATGAGATTGCTCTGACCATCCAGTCACTCTCTACTTGGCAGGGGACAGTCTGCAACAACTACTATTACTGCGGTCCCCTCTGTCTGCCCCGTGTGTGCTGCTGGCTGGGGGGTGACAGTCACACTGAAAACGTCACCTCGCTGCAGCTGCTGGCTGGACAGCTTCTAGCAATCACACAGCTATTACACTCATCTCCCCTGAGCACTGATAAGTTACATGGGGTGTCACTGCTGTCATGTCACACAGTACTGAGCAGTGTATAGATAGGAAGTCAGCTAGCTATATGTAGAGGTAGGGCAATATGATTATATATATGATTATATATTCCCCTATATACAGTGGGTTGCAAAAGTATTCGGCTCCTTTGAAGTTTTCCACATTTTGTCATATTACTGCCACAAACATGAATCAATTTTATTGGAATTCCACATGAAAGACCAATACAAAGTGGTGTACACTTGACAATTGGAACGAAAATCATACATGATTCCAAACATTTTTTACAAATAAATAACTGCAAAGTGGGGTGTGCGTAATTATTCGGCCCCCTTTGATCTGAGTGCAGTCAATTGCCTATAGACATTGCCTGATGAGTGCTAATGACTAGAGTGCACTTGTGTGTAATCTAATGTCCGTACAAATACAGCTGCTCTGTGAGGGCCTCAGAGGTTGTCTCAGAGAATATTGGGAGCAACAACACCATGAAGTCCAAAGAACACACAAGACAGGTCAGGGATCAAGTTATTGAGAAATTTAAAGCAGGCATAGGCTACAAAAAGATTTCCAAAGCATTGAACATCCCACGGAGCACTGTTCAAGTGATCATTCAGAAATGGAAGGAGTATGGCACAACTGTACACCTACCAAGACAAGGCCATCAACCTAAACTCACAGGCCGAACAAGGAGAGCGCTGATCAGAAATGCAGTCAAGAGGCTCATGGTGACTCAGGACGAGCTGCAGAGATCTACAGCTCAGGTGGGGGAATCTGTCCATAGGACAACTATTAGTCATGCACTGTACAAAGTTGCCCTTTATGGAAGAGTGGCAAGAAGAAAGGCATTGTTAACAGAAAGCTTAAGAAGTCTCGTTTGCAGTTTGCCACAAGCCATGTGAGGGACACAGCAACCATGTGGAAGAGGTGCTCAGGTCAGATGAGACCAAAATGGAACTTTTTGGCCAAAATGCAAAACGCTATGTGTGGCAGAAAACTAACACTGCACATCACTCTGAACACACCATCCCCACTATCAAATATGGCGGTGGCAACATCATGCTCGGGGGGTGCATCTCTTCAGCAGGGATAGGGAAGCTGGTCAGAGTTGATGGGAAGATGGATGGAGCCAAATACAGGGCAAACTTGGAAGAAAACCTCTTGGAGACTGCAAAAGACTTGAGACTGGGGCGGAGATTCACCTTCCAGCAGGACAATGACCCTAAACATAAAGCCAGTTCAACAATGGAATGGTATAAAACAAAACATATCTATGTGTTAGAATGGCCCAGTCAAAGTCCAGATCTAAATCCAATCGAGAACCTGTGTCAAGATCTGAAAACTGCTGTTCACAAACGCTGTCCATCTAATTTGACTGAGCTGGAGCTGTTTTGCAAAGAAGAATGGGCAAGGATTTCTGTCTTTAGATGTGCAAAGCTGGTAGAGACATACCCTAAAAGATTGACAGCTGTAATTGCAGCAAAAGGTGGTTCTACAAAGTATTGGCTCAGGGGGCCGAATAATTACGCACACCCCACTTTGCAGTTATTTATTTGTAAAAAATGTTTGGAATGATGTATGATTTTCGATCCACTTCTCACATGTACACCACTTTGTATTGGTCTTTCACGTGGAATTCCAATAAAATTGATGCATATTTGTGGCAGTAATGTGACAAAATGTGGAAAACTTCAAGGGGGCCGAATACTTTTGCAACCCACTGTATCTAGCTGACTTCTATACACTGCGCAGTACTGTGACATGACAGCAGTGACTCCCCATGTAACTTATCAGTGCTCAGGGGAGATGAGTGTAATAGCTGTGTGATTGCTAGAAGTGACGTTTTCAGTGTCAATGTTTGACTGTCAACTCCCAGCCAGCAGCACAAGGGACAGACAGAGAGGGGACCGCAGTAATAGTAGTTGTTGCAGACTGTCCCCCGCCAGGTAGAGAGCTACAGAAGTGTTAGTTAATTACTGCGTTAATGGCTCTCCCGGGCAATGCGTCTCTGGCTCTTTTCATCTTCCGGGGGGGCGGGACCAGCCGTACTTCCCGCATCTGCCCCATTCACCAGCCTGACTGTCACCCGGGGAGGGAGAGGGCATGGTCTGTTTGTTAACCCCTCACTGGCCTCCTCTCCAGCAGCTCTCTGTTTTATTTACATAGGCAGAGCATGTACCAGCGGCAGAGAAAATCACAGCAAAACCGAAGCTCTGACAATCTCAAGATCATCTTAACCTTGATCACGATTTTCTGTTTAAAACCGAAAATCGTTCAGCCCTATTGTGCAGTCCTATAAAAATTTAACCGTTGAAGTAGAATGCTGGATTGCAGCCAAATTGTGTATATGTTTAAAGGAAAACTGTAGTGAGAGGTATATAGAGGCTGCCATATTGATTTCCTTTTAAGCAATACCAGTTCTACAGCAGGGATGGGCTTCACCTTAATGGGGAGGGGCAAGCTGCATTGGGGAGAAGATGGCTAAACGGTTGGAGGAGATTTTAAACTAGGATCTGGGGGGAGGCGGGAGGGTAAAGTCTCAATATGTAGACAAGATAAGGTAAAAAAACAGTGGGAGCCTAACATTATGAGGGGGGTGGGGCAGTGTTAAGAGTAAGGAGGTTGGTAAAACTTCAAGTAGCCCATTTCATGTAACCAAAATTGGAAAATGTGGTGGTAAAAACATAAAGTGCATGGTAACCAATGCTAGGAGGGTCTACATGAAAAGGGCGCTGGTAAAAAAGGGCGCCTGGTGGAGCCCATATATATACCAACTTCGGCTACAAAAAAGGCGCCTGGTGTAGCCCATATAAACTTCAGCTACAAAAAAGACGCTTAGTGTAGCCCAAATAAAAACTTCGGCTACAAAAAAAAAAAAAAGGCGCCTGGTGTAGCCCATATAAAAACTTCGGCTACAAAAAAACTCCGGGATGTGTTAATTACTATTCCCCCTCCAGGCCGCCATGGATAGTGGGGTAATGAAATAATTCGGCTTACAGTGCTTGTGGCCCATATAAAAACTTAGGCTACAAAAAAAAGGCAATAATATGGGCTACAGAGGGGCACCTTACTGTAGCCAAAAAAAATACAGGCTACAAAGGGGTGCCCGCTTGTAGCCGAAAACCTTGTAGCCGAAAAAATATGGGCTACAAAGGGGAGCCCGCTTGTAGCCTATATCAAAACTCGGGCGCCCTTTTCTACACCTTGTAGCCCATATTTCCAGAAATAACATTGATGTCTATGGCGGCGCCCTTTCCATACAGGCACCTCGGGCGCCCTTTTCAACCGATCCCTGCTAGGAGCCTTGCAAATAAAATGGACGAACTAGAGTTCATTCTGATTGATAAAGGCTATGACATTGTGGGAATAACCGAGACATGGATGGATGAAAGCCATGACTGGATAGCGAATTTAGAGGGATACAATGTGTTTAGAAAGGATAGAACAGAGAAAAAAGGTGGAGGGGTTTGTCTCTTTAAGAAGTCTTTTACAGCTCTGAACGATGAGATGGAGGAAGATTGTGAAGATGTGGAGTCAGTTTGGGTAAAAGTTCATGGTGGAAATAAAGGTTGCCAATTGCTTATTGGGGTATGCTACAGGCCACCACATATTCATGAAGCTGCAAAACTGTGATTACTACAGCAGATCAAAAAAGCTGCAAGAAAAAACGAGGTCATAGTTATGGGTGACTTCAACTTTCCAGACATTGACAGGAGTATTGAGGCTACCCATTCTGGTAAAAGCAGCAGATTTCTGGCATCACTAGAGGATCATTACTTGACTCAAATGGTAACGGAACCAACTAGGGGGAATGCGTTACTGGATTTGATCATTTCTAATAGACTAGATAATGTATCAGATGTGCAGGTTCAAGAACATTTGGGAAATGGTGATCACAACATAATGTTTGATCTGGTGACTGATAGAATGCGGTGCAGCGGGACCACTAAAACTATTTTTAGAACAGCAAAGTTCAATCAACTCAGGCAGGCACTAAGTTTGGTGAGCTGGGATAATGTACTACAAGGGGAGAACACTGAAGGGAATTGGCAAGCTTTTAAACTTATTCTCAATCAATATTGTAGTATGTATATCCCATATGGAAACAAAATGTCTAGGAATGAAAAAAAAAGGCCTCTATGGATGAATAGAAAGGTTAGAGATAAAATGAAGGGGAAAAAGAATGCCTATAAGGTCCTAAAACAGGAGGGGACCGAGGCTGCATTAAGTAATTATAAGGAGTCCAATAAAAGTTGTAAAAAAGAAATTCGGCTGGCAAAGATTGAAGCTGAAAATCAAATCGCTAGGGATATCAAATCTAACCCCAAAATTTTTTACAAGTACATCAACTGTAAAAAAGAAAGGTTGACTGTATTGGACTCCTAAAGGATGATGGTGGGAACTCAATGGTGGATGACCAGGGTAAGGCAGAGTTAATAATTTAAATGCTTTATTTGCTTCTGTCTTCACAAGGGAAACACCACTGTTGCAAATTACAGATGCAGAAGAGTCTCAATCTTCCAACTGTAATATTAAATACTTAACGCAGGAAGACGTAAAGGCAAGACTAAATAAATTAAAAATAGACAAGGCACCTGGCCCGGATGGCATGTATTCGGTTCAGTTATGGAAACCCCTTTATCTTATCTTTTATGACTCTCTTTCAACTGGCAGAGTCCCAGTGGATTGGCGTACAGCCCAGGTTTTCCCATTGTTTAAAAGGGCAAAGCATCAGATCCAGGAAATTATAGACCTGTAAGCTTAACATTAGTTGTATGCAAACTATTTGAGAGGTTACTAAGAGATACTATACATGACTTCATGGAAAATAATCTCAACATCAACATGGGTTTCTCAACATCAACACGGGTTTACTAAAGACAGGTCCTGTTTGACTAACATGCTCAGCTTTTATGAGGTAGTGAATGCTAATGGGGATATTGGGAATGGTGTAGATGTGATATACTTGGACTTTGCAAAGGCCTTCAACACTGTTCCACACAAAAGTCTGGTGCAAAAGTTGAGGATGCAAGGACTGAGGAAGAGTCTGTGTGCATGGGTAGGGAACTGGCTAATGGACAGAAAACAAAGAGTTGTGGTCAATGGATCATACTCAAAATGGGTGACTGTTAGCAGTGGGGTCCCACAGGGGTCTGTACTGGGTCCAGTGCTCTTCAACTTATTTATTAATGACCTAGTAGATGCAGTAGTAAGCAATGTTGCTATTTTTGAAGATAATACAAAATTGTGCAGAATCATCAACTCTCAGGAAGATAGGAACATATTGCAACAGGATCTGGATAGGAAGGCTACATGGGCACATAAATGGCAGATGAAATTCAATGTTGAAAAATGTAAAATCATGCATTTTGGTCGTACCAATGGTCTAGCACCATACAAAATAAATGGGATACAGTTGGGGACATCAAACTTGGAGAAGGACTTAGGAGTACTCATCGACAACAAGTTAAATAATCACACTCAATGCCAAGCCACTGCAGCTAAAGCTAACAAAATTTTGGAATGCATTAAAAGGGAAATAAAAACTCGAGATGCTAGCATAATATTGCCCCTGTTTAACTCTCTAGTAAGGCCACATCTGGAATATGGAATTCCGTTCTGGGCACCACATTACAGGAAAGATATTGCAGTTTTAGAGCAGGTGCAGAGACGTGGGATGGAAGGTCTCACTTACCAAGAAAGGTTAAATAAACTGGGTTTATTTAGTCTAGAGAAAAGACGCCTTAGAGGGGATCTAATATGTATAAATACATCAGAGGGCAATATAAAAGCTTGGCGGATTTGTTTTTTGTCCCTAGGCCTTCTCAAAGGACTAGAGGACATGATCTGCGCAGGAAAAACGTTTTAGCCATTTATTTAGTAAAGGGTTCTTTACGGTAAGAGTAATTAAGATGTGGAATGCATTGCCACAGGAAGTAGTTATGGCAAATTCTATACCTGCATTTAGTTTCAAAGACTTTTATTGGGCACTAGAGTTCCAAGGTAGCAAGAAAGGAACATTACAACATAGTATAGTAAATCAGTGTTAGCCCAACATGGGCAACAGAGATCGTAAGTTACATAAGATATAAAATTACAATTAGGTTCCAGAGAATTCAGTTATAGAGAACAGGAAAAAGAAAAAAAGGTGGTATGACAAAAACATACAACATTCAACTAACATAACATAGTGAACATGACACGGTCAGCTCTAGGGTGTAGGTGGTTGTAGCAATGGATCTGCACGAATTGTGTATGGTGTAGGAGATAGTAGACATCTATTAGTTGAACCTTCGTGTGCGGATACGGTGGTCTGTTGGTACTGTGCTTGGAGTACACAAGGTTAATTGAGGGAGGTTGCAAGGCCCAGTTGCACCTGGGCTCCTTTAGAGAGTGTGTTGGTAGACCAAGGATCCCAGATTTTTTGAAATTGGGGTATTCTGTCATTAATTATGGCATTGATGCGTTCACAGGTCATTATGGAGTTTATATTACTGACTACTTGGAGGTAAGAGAGATGTGGTGAGAGCCAGTTAGCGGCAATATGTGTTTTAGCAGCACATGCGATAAATTGCACAAGTTTGTGTTGGGCGTAAAGCATTGTCTTTAACTTATGTCCTAGGAGGAATATTTTAGGGTCTAAAGTGATAGATTTTGGAATTATATTGTTGATAAGATGGCGCAGTCTTCCCCAGAGGCGGGATACCCTGGGACAGGAGAACCAGGTGTGATATAGTGTGCCCGGGACCTTGCAACCCCTAAAACAGAGTGGGCTTTTTGTAGGATCGATTTGGTGGAGCCTATGAGGGACTAGATATGTGCGATGTAATAGTCGTAGGGATACCTCCATGTGTGTTGTTTGCAAACTACCCCTAGATAGAGTTTCCAGGCACTGAGTCCACTCCTCATCTTTGAATTGTGAACGGAGATCATTTTCCCACTCTTTTTGGTATTGATGTACATAATTCGTTGGGGGAGAATTGAGAATCGAGTAGATATATGAGAGCACTCCTTTTTGCATGGGGTCATGAAGACACAGGCTTTCAAAGCGTTAGGGTTGTATGAAGCTACCTGGTTTGGCTAGTTTAGATAAGAAATGGTATAGTTGCCTTATGTTAAGCCAGGCTGAGATCCTGGGCTTCGTAGCTTCTATTAGTTGGTTCCATGTAGGGATCTTTCCTCGAACTAGATATGCATTAATAGTGGGATGGGTCTCTGGTGACCACCATGAAAAGGATGGGGTCCAGAGACCTTCAGGGAAATCAAGGTTAGATTTAATTTCAGTTAGGATCGACGGTTTAGATTGTAGGGAGGCTACAAATCTGGTTGATCTACAGAGTTTTAGGGTATGGTAGGTTGTAATGAAGTTGTCCCGTATTGGGGCTATATTTTTGGTGTGTGACCACAGTATACCTTTCCACGATAGGGGAGAGATGAGGTTTTCTAAGGAAACCCATCTAGGAGCATGTGCGTCACTATAGATGGTAGGGAGGATCGCAAGCTGTGCAGCCTTATAGTATAAAGTGAGGTTGGGGACCGACAATCCTCCCTCATTTTTGTGCCAGAAAAGTATTTTACGCGATATTCGAGGCTTTTTCCCTGCCCATATAAATTTGAATATGTCCTTTTGAAGAATTAGAATATCGTTTTTTTTAATTGGGGTTGGAATATAATAATATATAATATAATATTATATTATATAATAATAATTATAATTAATTATAATAATATAATATTTTAGGGAGAAGAGTCATCTTGATGCTAGCGATCCTCCCCGCCTAGGAAATGTTATAGGTGTTCCACGACTTGAGCAGGGCGGCCAGGTCCCGGTAAAGGGGACCGTAGTTTTTATGGTACAACTGATTGTAATCATTAGTGAGTTTGATTCCCAGGTATTGGGTAAAGTGGTCCCGGTGTTGAAAATTGTGCTGTTTAGAAATAGCTAGGGCCTTAGCCTTCCCATAATTACAGTACATTGCTTCCGATTTGTCATAATTGAGTCTTAGACCAGAAATTCCTTCAAAGAACTTTAGGGCCTGCATTAAGTTGGGGATTGATATGTGTGGGTTTGTTATGGTGAGTAAGATATTGTCAGCGAAGAGGCTAAGTTTGAATTCTTCACCCGATATCATGTAACCCTGAATAGAAGTGTTCTGCCTAAGGTAGGAGGCTAGTGGTTCTATAATGATAGCGAAAATCGCTGGAGAAAGAGGGCAGGTTGTCTGGTCCCTCTTTGTATGTTAATTGGGGTGTTGGGGGATCCAGGGAGTTTAAAGGTTGCGCGTGGGGTCGAGTATATTTGGGTCAGCCAGTGTGTATATGAGTCGGGTAGACCCAGGTGGGATAGTACGTCAAACATATATGGCCATGCTATCATATCGAATGCTTTTTCGATATCTAGTGTTAGAGTCATAAGTGGCCTTTTGGTTTTGTTGGCGTGGGCGATTATGGCTACATTCTTCCTGATACTATCTGTAGCCTGCCTAAATGGGACAAAACCTACCTGGTCATTTTTTATAATAAAGGGTAATAGTTTGTTTATCCTTCGGGCCAGGATGGCTGTAAAAATTTTATAATCTATATTAAGGAGTGAGATTGGCCTATAGTTCTTAGGCTGAAGCAGGTCTCTGTTAGGTTTCGGAATTAGGGTGAACTCAGGGTACGTTAGCTCCTTGTTCATTAATGTGTTAAGAAAGGTTTGGAGATGGGGAGAAAGTATGCTTTGGAATTTTTTATAGTAGAGGGCTGTGAGGCCGTCAGGCCCAGGAGCTTTTCGGGTCTTAAGCTTTCCAATAATATTAGATATTTCTTCAGGAGAGATTGGGCTATTTAGGAGTTTCTTGGAATCCTCGTTTAATCTAGGAAAGTTTATTTGGCGAAGAAAGTTAGAAACTTTCTGGTGCTGGGGTGGGGTAGAGTCTGAGTAAAGTGATTGATAGAAGTGATGAAAAGTTTGTGCAGTTTTGTTTGGGTCACTTGTGACTTGGCCCTGGTGAGTCCTAATTTTGTATATCATGTTAGTTCTGTGGGAATTTCTTAGTTTTGCAGCTAACCAGCTACCTGCATTTAAAGGGGGCTTAGATGCTTTCCTTGTGTTGAAAGATATCCATGGCTACACTTACTAGGTAATGCCCAATGATGTTGATCCAGGGATTTTATTTGATTGCCACCTGGAGTCGGGAAGGAATTTTTTCCCTTTTGGGGCTAATTGGACCATGCCTTGTAAGGGTTTTTTGCCTTCCTCTGGATCAACAGGGATATGTAAGGGAGCAGTCTGGTGTTGTACTTTGTTCTCTGGTTGAACTCGATGGACATATGTCTTTTTTCAACCCAAATAACTATGTAACTATGTAACAGTTGCCTGGCAACCCTGCTGATCCTCTGTCTGCAATGCTTTTAGCCATAGACCCTGAACAAGGATGCAGCCGATCAGGTGTTTCTGACATTTTTGTCACATCTGACAAGATTAGCTGCATGCTTGTTTCTGATGTGATTCTGCATGCAGATAGCTCAGCAGGGCTGCCAGGTAACTGGCATTGCTTAAAAGGATATCAACATGGCACCCTCCATATACCTCTCACTACAGTTCTCCTTTAACCCTGGTCAAAATTGATATATTCCATCATTTTATAGCTGCAGCTTTAGCAGCAATTGCAACTTTGTGTCTGTGTGGATGGATCACATTGATTTTGATCATATGGACACTGCAATTTTTCTACATTCATGTGTTATAAAACATCTCAGGGTCTCTTGTATTATACCTGGATTTTAAAAGCGCAGGGCTGTGGAGTCAGTACAAAAATCATCCGATTCCTCAGTTTATGAAACCACCGACTTAGAGTACCCAAAATTGCTCTGGGAGTGCAGCGAGGGCACACATGCTGCCTGGCTGCGCGTGCACAGAAGCATTCGGCTCGCCAGAATACTGGGAGGAGAGGGACCCCAAACACAGAGGATCCCCCAGATAATTATAAAGAAGTATAAATAAGAACACAAGCAGTCTCAGGTGCACCTTAAGTAATGGAGAGGCATTGGCATCTTATCCCAACAGATAGACAGATAGCTTAGACAGTGGGCCCAAGACCCTTGTTTACAGCAAAGCAGGCCATTAATCTTGGGGATCATGTGGTGAGGTCTGAGTACATTCAAGCGTTGGGGAGCACTTTGTAATGTGGATCCTTGAATGAATTTACCGTAAGGTTGCTGGAGTCTATGGGATTAAGGATATCCCTGTAAAGAGGGGACTTCAGTATTATAGCTGGGAGAAGCAATAGTTATTTTCTCAGTTCATGCTTCCTGATTTTTCTTTGTTGGTAAAGATGAAAGACTGATTATGCCAATACTCACACGGTTTTGTTATTTGATGCGCAGAGATGGTAAATTGTTAAATCCAAATAATTCACATGCAGATTGCACACTACTTGGAAGAGGACTGATCAGTTTCAGGAAGTAGTAGCTTCAACTGGTACAATTTAAATTTGCATACAGCACTATTTGTGAGAATATTTGGCTCCAACAGTCCGGCTTGCTTTCCAAAATGAGGCCAACTGAACTTTATTTCAGCACATTGCACTGCTATCAGTGGCACTGTTAATTTTAATTACAATGCCCGTACAAGGGCAGCATGAGGCACGGTTATTTGTATGAACAAAGCTAACATTGTAAGAGGATGTTTAACCCAGAATTAAACTTCATCCCAATCAGTAGCTGATACCCCTTTCCCATGAGAAATCTTTACCTTTTCTTTAATAGATTATCAGGTGGAATAGAATAGATTTATTATTATTATTATTATTTCTTAAATAGATTATCAGATTCTATTATTATTATTACCTGTCAAACCCCTCCCACTGTGTGACGTCATGCCATGGTCATGAAAGTTTCCTTTCTGTGAGCCTTATTGCATTGTGGGAAATAATGGCTGTATCCAACTGGCAAACAACCAGTATCTCCCTCGGTGCGTATGTATATCAGAATATTTTATTTTCCCAAGTACTACGGGGTTGTACCAGGAATTATTTTTGGCAAATACAGGGCTGGCCATGGTGCAGAAAAAAAGCATACAGTGATAACCTAAAGTAGGCATACATAATACCTAGAACTTAGTGGAAGATCCGGAGGGGTCATCTGAGAACTATGTGAGTGGAGCTGCCACATACTCTGTGGTGCTCAACTACTCTGCAGCGATTTAAGTGCTCCACAGAACATTCTTGGAGGGGAGGATGTAATCCGATGGTGACAGCAGGTGGAGTGAACTCAGGGTGCCGTGTTGGCTACAGAGCTGGCTGGTGGGGTCTGCCCTGAGTCGGTGAGTGCGTCTCCTGGTAGTGCTATGGAGCTGGAAACCAGGCTTCAGCGTGGTGTCTGATGCGTTTGGAGTGTTGGGTGCCAGCAGGGTGTCAGTCAGGCGCAGTGCCATGACCCATCATCCCCCCAATGTGCGGCTGGACCCATGTAGTGGCCAAGGGCAATGGAGGTGAGCAACCCTTCGGTGATGTGGCAGGCAGCACTGGTAGTCAGGGTCGGCAGACTCATAGCGACAGGACATGGTGCATGCAGATTCCCTGGCGGATGCAATGTTGCAGGCTGCGATGGGAGAAAATCCTGTTGTGCAACAGTGGTAGTCAGGGTCTCCACACTCATAGCGGCAGGACAGCGATGCATGCAGATTCCCTGGCGGATGCAATGTTGCAGGCTGCGATGGGAGAAAATCCTGTTGTGCAACAGTGGTAGTCAGGGTCTCCACACTCATAGCGGCAGGACAGCGATGCATGCAGATTCCCCTGGTGGCTGCAATGTGGCAGGCAGCAGCATTGAGAGAGTCCCCTTTTGCACCAGCGGTGCTGAGAGTGGCTGGTTCCTGCAGCGGCCATTCAGTCGTGCGTCCTGTATCCCACGGCGGCAAGGAGCAGTCCTGAGCAGCGGTGGTGAGTAAACACATGAGCTTGATCAGCTGACCGCTCGATCAGCTGGCAGCCTGCAGCCCAGTGGTTGAAGAAATGAGCGCCATGGGGCCAGCACATGTCTCCGCCTGTATCCCTGCATCACCCTCTGTAGATTAGGGGGGTTGGCGGTAAAAACATAGGAAAAAAGAACAAGAGGGCAGAGCCCTGTATCTGTGGCTACTATTGCAGGGCCATTAGGAGTATAGCTATAAAAAATCAACCTTCTAGACTATTTGCTTTGTTAGCGGATGTGTTTATAGATAATGGTAGTTGGTGCTGTCTAGTGTTTTTCTTGTCTTATGAGTAGTAAAGATGATCTGGTGCAGGCTCATTGTGTTTTAAATAACATGACTGAATTACAGGAATTAATAGCAATTATTTCTTGATCACGCTTCTATTTTTTCTCACTTTGCAATGAAGTGATTTATTCCCCCCCCCCCCCATAATACTCCTTCTACTACAGTATTTTTCAGTAAAGTTCTTCAACACTGTACTGAAACCCTTATACTTCATCACTGATAATGTATATGTACACAAAAATTAGTGTGTAATAAAGGTTAACTTTTATTCTGGTACCAAAACAAATTCTGAAACTTCTCCCTTTTTTTTTTGTTTACAGCTTGGTGTAAATATCCTTCACATACGTCTTCCACAGGGCAGCAGTGAAGAAGAGGTCAGTCCTTACAGTGTTACATTAGATATCATTGTAAAGGTGTTTTTTTTTCACTTCTTTGCACCCATCAGAACAGTGCACTCCTTTAGTCTATGGAACATCCCAGTATTCCCACCTTCTTGCATAAGTAATCTGAGGCAAAGAGCATGATGTCACATTTTTATATTGGGCTAAAAAAATTAAATTTAAGATTTTAATAGAATTGCTTACCTCCTGAAATAAGTCGCATAGCCTTATAGCTATGTTAATTCACTGCGAGGGTCTGTTCTGGTATATAGTTACAACATAGTGAGGTTGGAAAGCTAGATTTGCTTCTTGTGTCTGATGCATATATTGTATTATCATCTTTCACATTTGACACCTCCCTATTTGAAACCAGTACATAACACAGTTGTGATTCATAAACCAGATTGTTGATGAAATCTTGAAACTAAACGAAGATCCAAAAGTGCATGGTCTACTCCTTCATCTGTGTGATCCCAGCCTGAAAATGTTGAATGCAGTGAATCCAGACAAAGATGTAGATGGGTAAGAGATTTGAAAAAAAATAGAAAATATATAATCATTGTTACACCTTGCATGTCGTAGGAATCTACTGTATTTTTTAGACTATAAGATTCACTTTTTCTCCCCCAAAAGTGGGGGAAAAAGTCACTGCGTGTTATAGTGTAAATGCAGGGAGTCCTGACTTGTGAATGCCTGCCAATACGAACCTCCAATTGTGCTCATGCACAGGACACAGGGCCAAATGAGGACACAGGGGGACACAGAGGCGCATAGAGGAGGACAGAGGCGGACACAGGGAGACGCAAGGGGGCATGAGGTACAACGGGGGCATAATCCACAAGATGCCCCTTCACCATGAATGCACCAGGTTTAGTATATATTTTATTTCCCCCCTGTTTTTTGTCCTCTAAACCTGGGTGCATCTTATGGTCAGAAGCATCTTATAGTCTGAAAAATACGGTATATTAATTCATTAGTAATAAAAAAACAGATTTGTACTCCTATAACAAAAATGTCTTAGAATCTGGCACCCCTGGATTAAATAAGAACACCTTCTATTGAGCAAACGCTGTTGACCAGGCTGTGAGGTTGAACTTCCGTCTCTCCCTTTACTTCTACTTATTTACTTTACATAAAAAAATATCCTGATTTGTAAGCACAATAGTATGGAGTTTCTTCATGTAAATTGTAGTAGGTTTTCATTTTTTTCATTTTTTTCTTTTTACCTTGTGGAATGGTAGTACAATATCGACTTATTCAAGTAAATTGTGTTAAGCCGCATCTACACGCGTAGATGCGGCCGCGATGCTCCTTATCAATCGAGCCGCTGATGCAGCTCGATTGATAAGATCCGACAGGACGGATCTCCGCACCGCCGATTCCCTGCTCGATCCCCGCGAGGGGACAATGGCAGGGAATCGTGTGGGAGATAAGCGGCGCCGGCGGGGACGAGCGGGCACGAGCGGGGAATCGAATGCGGCGCGCGAGCGGGGACGCGGCGGGCACGCGGAAGAGGCGATCCGGCGGCTAATCGAGCCGCCGGATCGCTACAATGTCCCATGGTGTAGATGGGGCTTAAAATGCAGGTCATCACTTCAAGCATCTGTCCAAAGAACAAGACCACGATGCACTGGGAGCTGCTAGTTTACAGCACACCTAGCACATGTTCAGTCATTTATTAAATGGAATCTTACCTGAGAGGGATATTTAAACAATACCCGTTGCTTGTCAGTCCTGCTGATCTCTTTGGTTGCAGTTGTGGCTGAATCACACACCTGAAACAAGCATTCAGCTAATCCAGTCTGTCTTCAGTCAGAGCAGCTGATCTGCATGCTTGTTGAGGGGCTGTGGCTAAAAGCATTAGAGATACAGGATCAGCGGGAGGGTCAGGGAACTGGTATTATTTTAAAAGAAAAATCCATATCCTTCTCAGTTTAGGTTCCCTTTAAAACTGTTTTGTGCTTATTTGACCTTCAGAAGTGGAAGATATAGAGCCTGTATGATGCTTGCTTTCTGGTATTTACTACTTATTTCAACTTTTTTTTATACAAGCGTTTGTATTGAATTTTACAAAGCCGGGTCCACACTAGGAGCCGTTCCAGATCGGATCAGTTTTTCTGAAAAAATGATCCGTTTGAAACGGATCTGATCTGGATGGCAGGCACGTTCCGGTCCACGCACGCATTGATCGCGTCTGTATATGCGCGTCACTGCTTACTGCCGCCGCCGCTGCTTGTCCCGACGCCGCTGCTTGCCCCGACGCTCGTTCCCTTGCATAGCCTGGAGGCCAACAGAAGCATGGCTCTCCATAGGCTGGATCAGGCCAATTCTGCCTAGCAACAGGAGAATTTTCATTCTCTCTGTTGCTAAGGATTCCTATTGGTCTGTTCCAGCTCAATGGAGAATCCCTGTGCTTCTTGTCAGCCTTCGGGCTGTTTAGAAGGACTGAGAGGCGGTGATGGGCGGTGGGACACGTGAGTATACATCATGGCGGCGGTGTGGATGCGACGAAAATGGTCTATGCGGATGTGGCGACTAGCCTAGTGAGAGCAGACAGTGTCCGTTCTCACAGGCTTGCATTGGACATGGTTTCCCATCCAGCCCGGGAAAACGTGTCAAGTTCAGACTCTGCGACATTTTCTTTCCATGCAACACGGTTCCATGTGCGATCCGTGTTGCTGTACAAGTGGAAGCGGGTCCTATTTTTAACATAGGATCCACTCCCTGCATTTTTAAAAACGTATCCCACGGATATGTTTTTAAAACAAGTGTGAGCCGTCTGTAACACTTAAAGAGAGTCTGAAACCTACAAAATTACCTCCTTTTTTTTTTTTTTTTTTTTAATGTATATATTTTAGGCAGTCCACTTAAGCATTAATGGCATAGCTGAAACGCTGATTTTTCCTGCGGCAAAATGAGGCCTTGATCACCCCCAAATACCGGGGCAAAAATCCACGACTTTCAAAGTCGTGGATTTTGCTGCCTGGGGAGGCAGAGATTAGCTCTGTAGCTCTGCCTTCATTCACGTCAATCTCTGTGGATCTCCGCCTCTCCCCCACACCTCTCAGTGAAAGAAGACTGAGGGGCGGGGGAGAGGTGGCGATCTGCAGGGATTGATGCGAGGAGAGGCAGACAGAGCTACTGCTCATAGCTCTGCCTCTATCCGGAAGGAGCCCTGCAATTTGCCCTGGGGATTGCGGGGTGATCAAGGACTCGTTTTGCCGCAGGATCGCTGTGTTTCAGCTATGCCATTAATGCTGAAGAGGACTTCCTAAAAAAAAATAAAAAAAAATGGTACTTTTGTAGGCTTCAGACTTTTTCTTTAAAAGGAAAAGAAAAAACAAATGTGTACAATCCAAAACCTTTATAAATCCAGGTATTAGACAACACTAAGCAATGCATATACATTGCATGAAGCACTCACACAAAATCAGAACCACATAAGCAACAGGAAAAGCAGGACATCCATATAACAACAACAACAACAACAAATAACATTTGTAAAGCGCTTTTCTCCCGTGGGACTCAAAGCGCATAAGCATGGCTCCGACCATCGTGGTACAGAGGAAGAATTTTATAAATCTGGAAATGCCAGGCTAAACAGGTGGCTTTTCAGTCTGGATTTGAATAGCTCCAGGGATGGTGCTGTCTTTACTGGATGTGGTAGGGAGTTCCAAAGAGTAGGGGCAGCATGACAGAAGGCTCTGTCTCCAGATTTTTTGAGGTGCACTCTGGGAGTGACCAAGTTTATAGAACTTGCTGATCTGAGGTTGTGAGAGGTGTGGTGCAGCTTCAGCAAGTCCTTCATGTATCCAGGGCCCAGATTGTGCAGGGATTTGAATGTCAGCAGTCCAATCTTGAAGAGTATTCTCCATTCTACTGGTAGCCAGTGCAGTGAGCGAAGGATCGGTGTAATGTGACAGTGGCGAGGCTGGTTTGTTAGCAATCTGGCAGCAGCATTCTGCACTAATTGCAGGCGACGCAGGTCCTTTTTGGGGAGGCCAGCATAAAGGGCATTGCAGTAGTCCAGCCGTGATGTGATGAAGGCGTGGACTAGGGTTTGAAGATCCTCTGGGGGAATCAGATGTTTAATCTTTGCAATGTTCTTCAGATGAAAGAAGGAAGATTTAACTACAGATGAAATTTGGTTTCTGAAATTCAATTCCCCATCGATTAGTACGTCAAGGCTGCGCACAAGGTTGGAGCTGTTTATGTCTGAATTCCCAATCCTGATTGGTGTTGCTTTAGGATAGAGCTGTTTTGATGGCGAGCACTGGCTTTGGACAAACAGGACCTCAGTTTTTTCAGCATTCAGTTTCAACCAGTTATCATTCATCCATGCCTGAAGCTCAGCTAAGCAAGAGTTTATTTTTGGGGTAGGGTCTGTTCCACCAGGTTTGAAGGACAGGTATAGCTGTGTGTCATCGGCGTAGCAGTGGTACGTCAGGCCATGTCGTTGGATAAGTGTACCGATTGGCAACATGTAGATTGCAAACAGCAGAGGGGATAGGATTGATCCTTGTGGCACTCCGAATTGTAGAGGTGCAGGTTTGGACATTATAGGTCCTAGGGATACTCTCTGTGTTCTGTCAGTCAGGAATGATCTGAACCACTGGAGGACTGATCCACTGATGCCACAGTACTCCTGCAGTCTGTTAAGCAGGATTTTATGGTCAACTGTATCAAAAGCAGCTGAGAGATCCAACAGGATTAGGATGGAGCATTCCCCTCTGTCCCTTGCCATGAGCAGATCGTTGCAGACTTGGATGAGGGCTGTTTCACAGCTGTGGTGTTTCTTAAAGCCAGATTGTAGAGGGTCCAGGATGTTGTTTACTGACAGCCTGGTTTCAAGTTGCAGATAGACAGCCTTTTCAATAACTTTACCTAAGAAGGGGAGGTTGGAGACAGGTCTGTAGCTGCTCATAGCATCTGGATCCATGGAAGGTTTTTTAAGAAGGGGCTTGATGATTCCTTCTTTTAGAGAGGTAGGAAACCTCCCTGCTTGCAGAGAGCAATTTACTATTTTGTGAAATGCTGGACCAAGCAGGTCAGGGCATTTCAGCATATGTTTAGTTGGTCCAGGGTCCAGGTCGCAGGTTGTCTGGCGGAGACGACAGAGGATGTCTGAGATCTCTTCCTCACTAATACTTTTGAAGTCAGTCCAGGGTGTTAGGTTGTTTTTGCAGCTATTTCCATTAGTTGCATGAGTCTTGGGTGCTGTGGACTGAATGAGAGACCGAATAGAAGATACTTTGTCAGCAAAGTAGCAAGCAAATTGGAATGCGAAAGTTTGGGCAACCTTGTTAATCGTCATGATTTTCCTGTATAAATTGTTGGTTTTTATGATAAAAAGTATCAGTTAAATATATTCCATAGGAGACACACACACAGTGATATTTGTTTTTCTTGGACTGCTGTGGTGTTTTTCCTCCATGCATAACACCCCTTGTTATGCCCAAATAGCTCAATTTTAGTTTCATCAGTCCACAGCACCTTACTCCAAAATGAAGCTGGCTTGTTTTAATGTGTCTTAGCATACTTTAAGCGGCTCTGTTTGTGCTGTGGGTGGAGAAAAGGCTTCCTCTGCATCACTCTCACATACAACATCTCCTTGTGTAAAGTGCGCCGAATGGTTGAACGATGCACAGTGACTCCATCTGCAGCAAGATGATGTTGTAGGTCTTCGGTGCTGGTCCGTGGGTTGACTTTAACTGTTCTCACCATTCGTCGCTTCTGTCTATGGCCTAGTGCACACCGAGCGGTTTTTGGAGCGATCCGCCGGCCGCATCCGCCTGTAAAAACGCTTGGCTAATGTATTGCAATGGGATGGTGCACACTGGCGGTTTGAGGTTTTTGACAAGCCGCAAACGCGCCTCCTGCTGCACGTTTGCGGTTTTCGGAAGCGTTTCGTCCTCAATATAAAGTATAGGAAAAAACGCAAACCGCTCTGAAAAACGCTACTTCAGAGCGGTTTGCCAGGCGTTTTTGTTACAGAAGCTGTTTAGTAACAGCTTTTACTGTAACAATATGTGTAATCTGCTACACAAAAACACACCCAAAACCGCTAGGTATGTTTAGAAAACCTCTCTAAACATGCCTAGAATCGCTCTGAAATCCGCTCCCAAAACCGCTAGCATATTGCGGATCTGCTAGCGGTTTTGGTGTGCACTGGGCCTAACTGAGATTTTTCTTGGTCTGCCACTTCGAGCCTTAACTTGAATTGAGCCTGTGATCTTCCATTTCCTCAATATGTTCCTAACTGTGGAAACATACAATTGAAATCTCTGAGACAGCTTTCTGTATCCTTTCCCTAAACTATGATGGTGAACAATCTTGGTCTTCAGGTCATTTGAGAGTTGTTTTGAGACCCCATGTTGCTACTCTTCAGAGAAAAATAAGAGTAGGGGAACTTACAATTGACCACCTTAAATACTCTCTCATAATTGGATTCACCTGTGTATGTAGGTCAGGGGTCACTGAGCTTACCAAGCCAGATTGAGTTCTAATAATTAGTTCTAAAGGTTTTGGAATCAATAAAATGACAACCGTGCCCAAATGTATGCACCTGCCTAATTTTGTTTAAACCATTATTGCACACTTTCTGTAAATCCAATAAACTTCATTTCACTTCTCAAATATCACTGTGTATGTCTCCTATATGATATATCTAACTGACATTTTTTATCGTAACAACCAACGAGTTATACAGGAAAATCATGACTATTAACAAGGATGCCCAAATTTTCGCATCCCACTGTAGATATATTTATGTTTAAAAAACATTCAGTATAGCAGGGAATCCTTGCAGGGTATCCAACACAGAAACCTTTACATCTAAATTGGGAATCTTTGTCTGATGAGGCTTCTACCCAGATATTCTACACCCTACAGTTATGGCCGAAATTGTTGGCACCCCAGAAATTTCTCTAGAAAATTAAATATTTCTCACAGAAAAGTATTGCAGAAACATGTTTTACTATACACATGTTTATTCTTTTTTGTGTACTGGAACAAAACAAAAGGCAGGAAAAAAAGCAAATTGGACATAATGCCACACAAAACTCCTAAAATGGTCTGGACAAAATTATTAGCACCCTTAAAGGTAACCTTAACTGTACTAAAAAAAAAAAAAATTCACTTACCTGGGGTTCCCCCAAGCCCCCTACAGCCATCCTGTGCCCTCACCTGTCCTCTAAGATCCTCCGTTTCCCCCACTGCGGGTTAGTTTCATTTTTGGCCCAACAGAGAGTTGGCTCCTGTCCACACGTCTCCTTGTACACATTCCCGTCGTCAAGCGAGTCCTGCGCAGGTTTTTAGTACAGTTAAGGTTCCCTTTAAATTAATATTTGGTTGCACATCCTTTGGAAAAATAACTGAAATCTGTTGTTTCCTGTAACCATCAATAAGCTTCTTACACCTCTAACCCTGAATTTTGGACCTCTCTTCCTTTGCAAACTGCTCTAGGTCTCTCTTATTGGAAAGGCACCTTTTCCCAATGCCAGTTTTAAGATCTTCCCCAGGGGTCCAAAGGGATTTAGATCTGGACTCATTGCTGGCCACTTCAGAACTCTCCAGTGCTTTGCTGTCATCCGTTCCTGGGTGATTTTTGAAGTATGTGTGGGATCATTGTCCTGCTGAAAGACCCAAGATTTCGGATACAATCCCAGCTTTCTGGCACTGGGCTGTGCAGTGTGACCCAAAATCCTTTAGCAGTCCTCAGATTTCATGATGCCTTGCACACATTCAAAGCACCCAGTGCCGGAGGCAGCAAAACAACCCCAAAACATCACTGAATCTCCACCATATTTCACTGTAGGTACTGTGTTCTTTACTTTGTAGGCCTCATTCAGTTTTCAGTAAACGGTATAATGATGTGCTTTACCAAAAAGCTCCATCTTGGTCTCATCTGTCCACAAGACATTTTCCCAGAAGGATTTTGCTTACGTACATGTTGGCTTTTTTTATGTCTGTCAGAAGTGGGGTCCTCCTGGGTCTCCTGCCATCGTGTTTCATTTCTTTTAAATGTCACAGTGCGCTGACACCAATGCTCCCTGAGCCTTCAGGACAGCTTGGATTTCTTTGCAACTTGTTTGGGGCTTCTGATCCACCATCCGGACTATCCTGCTTTTTAACCTTTCATCAATTTTTCTCTTTCGTCCACACCCAGGGAGATTAGCTACAGTGCAGTGGGTTGCAAACTTCTTGATAATGTTGCACACTTTGGACAAAGCCATCACATCATCAATAAATTCAAGAGAATCAGTTCCATTGGCAGCCATACATGCCCACGCCAAGACACTACCACCACCATGCTTCACTGATGAGGTGGTATGCTTTGAATCATGAGTAGTTACTTACCTTCTCCATACTCTCTTCTCTTCCCTTTACTCTGGTACAATTTGTTGGTCTCATCTGTCCATAGGATCAGTGGCGTAGCTAAGGTGCTATGGAGGCTAAATTTTACATGGGGCCTCCTCAAGCACTCTACATAACAATTGAGAGGGCGCACCAAAACCTTCCAAGGACAACCACAGTGTAGGTAGGGGATGGGAAACCGTTTGTTAATGATCACTACTATTCAACGCTTATATAGAGGTGATCATTACAAGCACAGGACCAATAAAGAGCTAATACTACAGTTGGAGAGGGGGCCCTATGGGGCCCAAGGGCCCTGGTGCGGTCGAGACCTCTGCATCCCCTATTGCTACACCACTGCATAGGATGTTGTTCCAGAACTGTGAAGGCTTTTTTAATGTCGTTTGGCAAACTCTAACCTGGCCTTCTTGTTTTTGAGGCTCGCCAATGGTTTACATCTTGTGGTTAATCCTCTGTATTACTCTGGTGAAGTCTTCTCTTGATTGTTGACTTTGACACACATACACCTACCTCCTGGAGAGTGTTCTTGATCTGGCCAACTGTTATGAAGGGTGCTTTTCTTCACCAGGGAAATAATTATTCGGTCATCCACTCCACTACAGTTGATTTCTGCGGTCTTCCGGGTCTTTGGGTGTTGTTGAGCTCCCGGTGAATTCCTTTTTTTTTTTAAAGAATGTTTTAAACAGTTGTTTTGACTACGCCTACTGATTATGCTATCGCTCTGATGGGTTTGTTTTGGGGTTTTTTTTCAGCCTAATGATGGCTTGCTTAACTGATAGTGGCGGCTCTTTGGATCTCATCTTGAGAGTTGATGGCAAAAGATTCCAAATGCAAATAGCACACTTGAAATCAACTCTGAACCTTTTTATCTGCTCATTGTAATTGTGATAATGAGGGAATAACACACACCTAACCATGCAACAGCTGAGAAGCCAATTGCCTCATTACTTTTGCTCTCTTAACAAGTGGGAGGCACATATGCATTCCTACACTGTTCACCTGATTTGGATGTAAATACTCTCAAAGTAAAGCTGACAGCCTGCACTTAACCACTTAACGACCGCCTAACGCCCATAGGCGTCGGCGGGTCGTTAGTGGTATAGCATGGAAACGGCCGCTCGATCGAGCTGCCTTTCCATGCTAGTTCACGGAGACTGTCTCCGTGAACAGTGTGCAAGCCGCCAATCGCGGCTCGCACGCATAATGTAAACATCCGGGGAAGAAATCCCCGCTGTTTACATGACACGGCGCTGCTGCGCAGCAGCGCTGTGACATAGATCGGCGATCCCCGGCCTCTGATTGGCCGGGGATTGCCGGCATCTGATAGACAGAAGCCTTTCCTATCCGGCGCAGGACGGAACTCCGTCCTGCGCCGCTCACAAGGTAAGAGAGAGGGAGGGAAAGCCGGGGAGGGCGGAAAGCGCTGCGGAGGGGGGCTTTGAAGAGCCCCCCCCCGGAAAGTGCGGGCAGCCGGCGGCGATCAGACCCCCCCAGCAGGACATCCCCCTAGTGGGGAAAAAAGGGGGGGAAGTCTGATCGCCCTGGCTATTTCCTGATCAGTGCTGCGGGCTGGAGAGTCCACGCAGCACCGATCAGAAGAAAATCACGTGGTCCTTAAGTGGTTAAAGCACATCATGTTTGTTTCATTTCAAATCCATTGTGGCTGTGTATAGAGCCAAAAATGTTAGAATTGTGTTGAGGTCCCAATATTTATGGACCTGACTGTATAAACTGCCCACAGAATTGAACACCTCTATTCGCCTTATAGATGAGTATATTCATTTGTTGCAGAGAAACCTAGTTGAAGTTGTTGCCTTTCCTGTTTTTCTTTCTAATATGTTGTCATGGAATTTTAACTACAGGGTCACGGATGTGAGATTGGGGAAGATGATCCGTGGCCGTGCTTCGGAGGGGCTCCTTTCACCTGCTGCTCATGCTATCATAAAGCTCACTGAACAGATGGGTAAGGAGGACATTCAATGAGCTGACATATTCCAGTTTTAAACTATACACTATGCCTGACTGTCCTGCTGATCCTCTGCCTCTTATATTTGTAACTATAGATCCTGAACAAGCATGTAGATTAGATGTTTCTGGCAAGATTAGCTGCATGCTTGTTTCAGGTGTGCAATTCACACTACTGAAGCAAGTAAGTTCAGCAGGACTGCCAGGGAACTGGTATTATTTAAAACGATATACATATGGTAACCACCATATGCTTCTCACTTCAGGTTCCCTTTAAGAATACTCTTAAAGGGAATGTCCAAGCAAAATAAAAAAATTAGTTTCACTTACCTGGGGCTTCTACCAGCCCCATGCAGCCATCCTGTGCCCTCGTAGTCACTCACTGCTGCTCCGGTCCCCCGCTGGCAGCTTGCCGACCTCGGAGGTCGGCGGGACGCATTGCGTACATTTTTATGCATTACCGCTAGTGCAGGCACATTAATACATACATTTTTACGCGTTACTGGTTCAATGCGTAAAAATGTATATGTTAATGTGCCTGCACTAGCGGGAATCCATAAAAATTTACGCAATGCGTCCCGCCGACCTCCAAGGTCGGCAAGCTGCCAGCGGGGGACTGGAGCAGCAGTGAGTGACTACGAGGGCACAGGATGGCTGCATGGGGCTGGTAGAAGCCCCAGGTAAGTGAAACTCATTTTTTTATTTTGCTTGAACCTTCCCTTTAAGAGATGTAGACAGGTAGCATTGATAACAGTGCACATCCTGGTGAGTTTAAAGGACAACTGTAGTGAGAAGAATATGGAGACTGCCAAATGTATTTCCTCTTGAACAATGCCAGTTGCCTGGCAGCCCTGTTGCTCTATTTGGCTGCAATAGTAGTAGAGAAAATGCCTTAGCCCAATAATTTAGTGAGATATTCAGCCCTCTTTCATATGGAAGACTGTACTGCATGCTTGTCGGGTACTTCAGTCTGTCGGCCACCAAGTGCCTTTCAGCTGCAATTTAATGTAGAAGATTGGCAGTGTTTGTAATGCCACACATTGGACTTGTGGTTACTCGACAACAGTGAGTTATCCACGAACTCACACGGTGACTTGTGGTGGCTAGAAATCATGTACGTCAGTGGCGCTGCAGATATTTTAAATTGTTTTCGTGTTGTGTATGCTCAGAAACGTAATTTGTCAATACACTTCCGTGGAATTCTTCATTCGGCCACAGGAAGTGAGCGCTAGTTTGGCTTGCCGCAGTAATCTCTGAAGCCAATTTTTAATGTTAAGACACCATCTGGTGATCACATCGTATCTAAAGTAGGTATAATTTGTGTTCTGGACAGGTTAATAGATAGTTACACATATTTATTATCCTTTATATAAGGATTTCCATTAGGTTTAGCTACATACTGGTAGACGTTTAGAGAGGTACCAAAACATCGCAGCACCCCAAAAAATTATGCTGAACTGTTGATACCAAAAAGCAGAAGACAAAGAATAAGTTACACAGTTGTGGCATACATGAAAGGTTAAATATTTCCAAAATGTGTACATCATGTGTATTTATTAAAATATTTGTGTAGGTTTTGACAGCCATTTACAAAAGCATGTATTTTTCTCTCTCCTTAGTGAACGGCTCATTAGAGGGGAAAAGTGTGTTGATTGTTGGAGCTGATAGTTCCCTGGAGTCCTCCCTGCTCTGCCTGCTTCAGAAGACTGGTGCTCTGGCTACAGCTAGTACCTGGCAGTCCCAGCAGCTGCAGAAGAAGGTACATGCTGATCCTAAGATTTACAACAACTGTGGCTTCCTCTGAAGTCAGAGCAGCTGTTGTCTAGAGCTATTTTAGTAATGCTTACCTTCAGGTCTACTGTCCACGCTGACTTGTGGTATTTATATTTAAAGAATCGTGAGATTATTTGTACAATATCTGTTTTAGAAAATGAAATGTATAAGAAAAATGGTAAGATTTTACGATATATATATGCATTATTATTATTATTATTAACACATACATGTGAGATCTATTTTCCTCCCAGAGTTTGATGCACTATCAGTTACTTCATTCCTATTTCGCAACCTCCTACAGTAGTTTGTAAACATCTGACAGATCTTACAGGTTTTGGACAGTTCCATCACCTCATGGGGAATACTCTGTGTTTTCTTTCTTCTTTGCAAAAGCGCTGTAAAGGATCTGTATACAAAGATGCCGGCCTCCCTACTTCTTTGCACACTATTTTGACAGTTGGACTGAGCAGCTGCCGTTTAGTAAAGCTCTATTTCAACTTGAGTGCTGCATCTGTCTCCAAGATGGACGTGGCACCCATGTTAGTGTGAAATTGCTTCATCTGCAAAAAATGGTAATCATTTTAATGTCACAATAACATTTTTTTTTTGTTCAAGGACAGAAAACATAATTATCTTGGTGAGGCAGATCACAATAAAAATAACCACTTTGACTATAGAGAGGTTTTAGCAGATGGAAGTAGATGGAGCAATAACCTCTGACTCATCATATTCTAGGTGTCTGGAAAGGTCAGTGTTTTATATCCTGAGTGGTTGTGAACAGTAGAACTTAAGAAACAATTTATCTAGTACAATTCTTTTAGGAGAATGTAGAAGGCAAATGGAGGTGAGGGGGTAAGGAATACTTAAAAAACAGGGTGGGGTTACAGTCATTGAAAATATGTATGGGAGGAGACCCCAGGGGTGAGAGACTGGTATTTCGCTTCTGGGAATGACTGTGTTTAACGCATAGGTGTCAAACTCTTGCCCACAGGCCAAATCTGGACCGTGGTGTAATAAAATTTGACCTGTCAGTGCTTGAGGAATTAGTCAGTGGGAATCAAAATAATAATGAAAAAGCCATATACTTTCCTAAGGAGAGAGGTAAGGCTCTGACTCCTGTAGAGCCTTCTCGCTCTTCTCTCAGTCCCTGGAGCAGTATTTGACCAATTTGGGCAAACACTTCTCTAATCCCCTGCCGTGGGGGACTTCGGAAGTTGTATGCGCAGTACAGAGCGCGGAAAAGGAGCACTCGGGCTCTCGAATACGGGCCGCACTCAGTACTGCTCATATGTACGTGCCGTTTCTCGCACGTGCAAAGCATGGAGCTGCCTGTCTTTGGGAGGAATCCGCTCTTGAACACTTCCGAAGTCCCCTGAGGTGGGGGATTCAAACTGGGGAGCTGCCGCTGCAACAAGGGGACCGAGAGAGGAGAGGGAAGACTCAAAAGAACCCACAGGATTCCCTCTCCTTAGGTAGATATCTGGCTTTTTTTTTTTTTTAATTTTGATTCTCATTGACTTTAACATGCTTGTGCTCCCTCCGCCTACCCACCTGCCCACTTTACATCACCTGCCACCTGAGTCTTCTTCTACTTCTATCTCAGTGATTGTGCCCAACTCCTCTCTCTTGCCACGCTCTATTACGCCATTGCTTCGCCCAGTCCCGCCATCTTTTCAGGACAGAGCACGGAGCATAGCTTCATTCTATTGCTCTTTTGCTTTACCCACTCTCGACCACTTTCTTCAGAGCGCTGTGGCACAAGGATGTTCATCTACCTCAAAGCACACTTTCCGGACATGTGAGCTAGAGACCGCATAGGTGAGCGCAACCATAGGAAACACAGGGGACAGGTGAACAGTTCCCCCCCCCCCCCCCCAAATAAGATGGGCTGGATGGGGGAGCAGTATGAGAAGACAGGTAACATGTCTCCTAACATTAAAAAAAAGAGAAAGGGGGACTGCATTAGATTTTGGATGGATGGCTCTGTCAGTGTCTTGTGCACGCGGCTGCTCATAAGACACTAACAGAGCCATACATCCTGGATATAGTGGGATAAAAGCAGATAAAAACTTAAAAATTTGCTGGGACGAAGTGGTGGACTTGCCTCCATAAAGCAGACACGGAAGATTGTCTGTCTGAATAGTAGCAATCACATTTTTTAAATAGTACCCCAAAAAAGTGCAACGCGTTTCGCAGGCCCAGCCCGCTTCATCAGGCAATAAACGTGGGGACAAAACAGAATATTGGAATATCGGTGTTGCGCCTCAGTGCTGCTGGCGCCTCCTGCTGGCGCCTCTGTTCTCCTACTGCTATACCGTGCCCACCCCTGGTGGAGAGGTGATCTACCCCCTTTCGCATCTACAGAGAACGACTTCTTATCCCCGAGTGAGGACAGGTCTAATCTCCTCACCTGCCTATACAGTGGATGCCTTTGTGGTAACCCACGTTTGTGAGTATAATTTTCTCACCGATAACCTTTACTTCGCTTATGCTTAAAGCGGAGTATAACCCCGCATTTCAACTTTGCTCTAAAACATTATTTACAGCATATTATATGCAAAAAGCATTATTTTTTTTACTAGACCAGCATTGGAAGGGTTAAACACAGAGGTTTAAAGTTCAGTGGAGAGATATGCAGAAGTTCAGATTGTTACATTCTATTTAGTTAAATGTATCTATTGAAAAATGTTACACACTCTTTGGCTGTCCTCCAGCTCCTTCTCAGTCAGAGACAGCGAGTCACATTCAACACTTAGATACATTTATGTAAACAAAATGTATCTGTCAGCTTTGGATGCGTCTGCAGAAATCTCCAGGAACTTTAAAGCACTGTGTAACCCTTCCAATGCTGGTCTAGTAAAAAAAAAAAAAAATGCTGGTTGCATATAATATACTGTAAATAATGTTTTAGAGCAAAGTTGAAATGCAGGGTTATATTCCGCTTTAACATACTACACTATATTGGGCTCTCGGTTTCTCTACACTTTATGTTGAAGCGGCAGAGTGAAGCCTCACATGCTACCTACCAGCACTGGGTCCTTGGCGTTAAGAGGGACGCGCACAACCTCTGGCTCCTATATCATACAGCCCAGTATATCAACTGAGGCTGTTCTTTTTGTTCACAGGTACCTAGTACCCGCACTCTAAGTGCAGTCCTTTGTTTTTTTTTGGGTTGTTTATTTGTTTTGTGTTAACACAATCTGTGGCTGCTCTAATATATAGCGCATTTGTTTCAGGGGAGCTATTCCTTTTGGCCGCAATAAATGGGAACTCCGTTCCCATTTATTGATCTAAGTCCCCGTGTGAATGACTGCTGCTGTCTATGAGACGGCACCGCCATTCACAAAAAAACATTCTTACACACCCATGCATAGCTTCCTGTATGGGTAGTAATACTATGCATAGGGACATTATGTGTGACGACATCTTGTGGCCAAATAGTAAAATTACATGTACACACTTTATTTTATTTTACATAAACAGACTTTTTTACATTTAGAATTAACCCCTTACCTCCCACACTCCCTAATAGTTACCCCCCCCCCCCCATCTTTTTTTTTAATATACACTATGTATGTCAAGAGGGTATATTACTGTTCTTTTATAAAAAAAAATTCCAATGGAGCAGACACCACCAATGTAATAATAGCCACTTTATTGATCACATAGGGTTAAAAGCAGCAATACAACGACAGACCGCTGTTTCAAGCATCCATGCTCTTTGTCAAGTTGTCAAACTGCAATATATAAAAACTCCATTTCACCCACAATATATAGAAAGTGTAAACCAATCAGTGCTTGATATTTCAAGTTCACCAATCATAAGGCGCCACATACCAGGAGGACCTGATGGGGAACTTCACAGGACTGGTTTAGTCCCTCCCCTGAGGTTACACTCCCGTATTGAAAATTAAAAATAAAAGTAAATATATCCCCATATAATGTTATAGTGATATCCAACATATGATTGTATAAATGATCAGGGCTGCCATGCATTCGAATATTTACCTGGTAACAAACAAAATCACGGCTTCAAAATTACTCGTTAGGGCATTAGACACTTTGGAGTAATACCACTAGTAGCAGCTTGACGGACAGGAAAAGTTGCTTTTGTCCACATCATAACAGGCATGCAGTCACTAGATTCTTGAGTCACAGGGCCAGATTTATCAAGAGTGTCTGAGACAAAATATTGGTAGGTTTTTAGAAATCCATGCAGAACTGTCTCAGGCATCTTAAGAAATCATTAGATAGTTCAAATTCCTTCTAAAACTGTTGTAAAATAGGAGAAGCTAGGAAGGTCTCTCAAACAGTGCAGTGTGTGAGGGGAATTCCTGTTGCTGAGGTAACCAACACACCTGCTGTATTGATAGCAGCAGGCTCTGAGGAGGAATTCAGCAGGGGGGAGGAGCACCTCAGCACCACACAAATCGCCTGAACTCTGCAGTCATGTCTAGCCTACAGTTCTACATCTGTAGAACTGCTATCAAGCACTTCTTCTGTGCCAGTTTAAGGATGGATTTGCACTTTTCTTAAGGGTAGTGCAGCTCTAGAAATTCATGCTAAATTGCCACCATTACCTAGGATTTAAGAAGGTTCTTATTATCGTGCAGAACTGTTCTCCATGCTGGTTAGAACAGATTAAAAAGAAAAATCTGTCGCTAATGCGTTGATAAATCTCCCCCACAGCCTCCAAACCTTTTCTGTTTTAAAATGAAAGATCTCGTTCCTGTTAATAACCACTTGGTGGCAGCAGAATCCATGATGTAGTTCTGAAATGTTTTTACAGCTGGAAATGCATTTTATCCCCTCCATGAATTATTGTTTCTTTGAAGACAAGATAGTGTTGTATTTTACAAATTGCTGCGCAGTTATAGTCATGATAAACTGTGCCAACATTTTTTAATTTGCAGTCTGTTTTACAAATGGCCCATCTTAATATAGGACACAGGTGTAACAACATAAGCTGAATATAAAATGTGAATCTCTTCAGGGTCTCTGAATACCATACTCTACATATTTTACTTTGTTAGGACATTTTAGCTATGGGCCTTGAGACAGTTATTACCATGTGACAAATGAAAAATTATTTAAAGGAAAACAAAACACGAGGCTAAAATAGATACAGACACACACAGAACATTTATATCGCACTTTTCTCCTGGCGGACTCAATTCACCAGTGCTGCAGCCACTGGGACGCGCTCTGTAGTCAGTAGCAGTGTAAGATAGTCTTGGCCAAGGTCTCCTACTGAATAGGTGCAGGCTTACTGAACAGAAAGAGCCGAGATTTGAACCCTGGTCATCTGTGTCAGAGGCAGAGCCTTTAGCCAGTACACTATCCAGCCAAAATAAGATGCATAAAAAAGTTGACTGTACTGTTCAGAAGCCTGGCATTCTTCACTCTTGTAGAGAATGGGTGACTGCGTATGTAAGGGCTCGTTTCCACTATAGCGAATCCGCATGCGTTGTCCGCATGCGGATTCGCACAGCCAATACAAGTGGATGGGCCTGTTTCCACTTGTGCGTTGTGTGGAGCGTTTTTGTGTGCGGGGAAAATCTGTGAATCGCACGCCATGTATTTAATAGGGAAATCGCTTGCGTATTTGGCATGCGTTGTTCCCCCGCTATTCCACGTGCGTTTCCGCATAGGAACACATGTTAATTTAAACAGGCAGTGACATAGTTAAATTCGCATATACCCTTACCTATGCGGAATCGCATGCGGAAACATGGCAAAAAAACGCATGCGGAATCACACCCGCATGCGATTTCGTCCGCGTTGATTTCCCGACGATTCCGCAACGCACTAGTGGAAACGGGCCCTAAGTCATGACTACCTGTCTATAGCTTTTCAGTATGAACCTCTCCCTACCCGTAGGCCTTTGTGGAGTGAAGTTAATGGACTTGCCCAATCCATGGTCCTGCACATAAACGTCTCAGTGTGGGAGTGGCAGCCTTGGTAATGCCTTTTTTCTGCATAAATTACAGAAGGCCAAGTGGCACTGTGATAGAATATTGCTCTGCCTTTATCAGGGGGTAGTTGAGATCAGGCAGAGGCCAGTCTACAGACACATGATTGCCGTCTTTTCAAATAAAAGTATTTATTTTTAATACAGAGAACTGGACAGACAGCAATGAAAACCTGGAGACTTTTCTGACTCGTATTTAAAGTGATTTAGTGGGTGAGATTTGAAGGTGGTCATAGTTATTTCCTTTTAAACAAGTCTAATTGCTTGTACGCCCTGCTAAATCTCTGATCCAGAAAGAGTTTGCAAATCGGGCGCTCTGTCCACAGATTCAATTTAAAGCCAGCCTGAAGCACTGCCAAAAAAAGAGGTACTTTCCTATAGAGAGAGAAGGCTCTGGAATCCTATAGAGCCTTCATGGTCCTCACAAAGTCCCCTTGTTCCACCAATGTTGCCTAGTGAATTTACACACCTTCAGGACCACAGACAGTCTTTAGAAGTACTCAGATCCCTGAGAGCTGAAGACTTATTTAACTAAGTTGGTTAAAGAACTTCACCAGGGCCTGGAACTGGAACAATCACACAGAGCAAGGACCAGGAAGGCATCCAGAGCCTTCCCTCTACATAGGTGAGTATCTCACTCCCTTTTTTTTTCTTTCTTTTTTACAGATTTCCTGTAAGTTTTGAATAGTGTATATTACATTTTTAGGGATTTTCCTGTTCTCCTGTGTCAATGCTGCAGAAAATATGTCTCATTTCCAGCTCTGGGGACAAGTAATGGCTTTAAAATCATGTCCTAATACAGAAAAAAATGAGACAGAAATAAAAACTTGGCGTTACAGAGCCCAGCAAGTTAATGGTGAACCAGAACTCCTAGGAGTGTGTAGAAGGCTGAAAGAAACCAAAAAGCCTCCTTACTAAGATGGTATGAAAAACATAAGTTTGCCTTCTTAAAACAGAACGTATTTGCAATTATTCAGATTGGAGTGAGCTCTGAGGTGTCCCACAGTGCATCACTGGTGAATATGCAAATCATCTCTTAGTTGTCCCTGATGGCTAAACACACCTCCAGATCCAATTTTTCATTTTGGGAAATATGCAGGCAAGGTAGGTACAGAAAGGGGTTAATGGGATTTTTAGTTATGTGTGGGATTTTTTTTTTTGTAGTGACCAGGAGCACAGAGACACTGGGAGCCCAAATAGCACAATATGTCACCAACGCAAGAATTATGCTGATAATTTGAAATAGTAGTAGTACTCACAAAGGTGGGTTGCACTGGGGAACAACCAACCACATAAGGCAGATGGACATTCACAACCCCGTCTACACTTGGGTGTCCAGGGAGTTCTGGAAGCAGTCACTCTCTTTTACAGAAAAAACACAAAGTACCATTTGTGGTGGTGCCACATGGGACCAAGAACACCCTTCCAAAGGAGGGTGAAAGGGTGAGGCACCACAAAAACGCGATGCCAGTGCACAATTTCATTTCTATATAAAGTTGTGTTTTTGAGATAAGCCACCTCCTTTTTCCACTTTTAGTTGTTTTTAATAGACCCTCCATTAGCTGGAGCCTTCCTGCATAGAAACCATTCACCAATCTGTGGTGTAACTGCTGGTGACGGGGACATGTGCGCGCACTCTCCACATTGAAACCTGAAGATGAGTATGTACGCCCCTGGGACTTTAGATGAAGTCCTGCAGGGTGAAGATATACTGCCACAATTTCATTAAGTGGCATATTAAAATGCAAAACTAATTACAGACCCTTAGACTCTCATGCTGGCCATATAGGGTAAAGGTTTCATACATATGGAATACATGCCTTTATTGGCTTTACCTTTCATGGAAACCTAGGTGACTATGAGACAAATATCTTTCTGTTAAAGGTGCGTACACACGCACTACATCTGGCAACGATGGGTCCATCAGACCCTCCTGCTGGGCGAACGTTCAGCCGACAGTAGTGCGTGTGTACACGCTGTCGGCGGACTAATGAGGGAGATCGTTCAGAAACAGCCTGATCAGTCCGCCGACAGCACGTACACACGCACTACTGTCGGCTGAACGTCCGCCCAGCGGGAGGGTCTGACGGACCCGTTGTTGCCGGATGTAGTGCGTGTGTACGCACCTTTAAAAAAACCTGATCTTTATTTGCCTTGCAATACCAAATGTGTTTCAAATCGCTAGCTTTCAGAAAAAAGCTGCTAGTGGGTTTGAGCCCTCATGCAGTTAAATTCTGCAGCTGATGTAACTGGTTTCAGCATGGATAAGTAAGGAAGTCTTATTTTGCTTCCATTGAGCTTGAAAGTTTGAACATTTTCTTTTCTGTAATTCTTGTATTAATGTGATGGTTCCATTATGACTTGACCGTTACACAAATGGTATTTGTCAAAAGCTGTAAACCTCAGAGGGGTTCCAAGTTAAAAATAAAAATAAGGAATCTATTTGGCTGCATATTTTCTGCATTGCTTCTTTCTTTCTTCTATGTAATGGAATGATTTAACTGTATAGACAGCTGCACTAAATGTCTGTGGAGCACTGTGCGATACAGACATACAGTACAACAGTGAAATGTAAACTAACAGTATAGCTCCTCTTCAGTGGATTATGTAATGGACTCTGGAAATTGTGCTAAAATGAGAAATTACTGCATGCCAGCTATAACTTCTAACAAAATATACTGTTTTTTTTTTTTCTTTTTCCATTTACTCTCCTATTAATTAATATGTTGCATGATGGCATTTCTCCCTACTTATTTTGTACCAGGCAGCACAGAGGTGGGTTGGTTACAAAATGTGGTGATTTTTGATTTTAGTGGGTGGTTTAATAGGTCTTCATTTCTGGCTGGGAACTTCTGGTTTTAATTATGCAGTTATTTGGAATCCTTACAAATGTGCAGTAATTTAATCCTCCTCTTATTCCAGCTTGGTGCCGCTGAAATTGTCATCATCGGAAGTATAAAACCACAAGAAATTCCAGTCAGCTGGATAAAACAAAGAGCAGCGGTTATCTTTGCAGGTAAGGGTTATTTGCACTGCTGTGAAAATAATCCAAATGAAACATTGAAGAAATCCTTATCAAACCATCCATATATATTTCCATTTGTGGTTTTGTTGCTATTATTATGTATTTATTTATTTATATGATGCTGACATTGTCTGCAGTGCTTCACAAAGTGCATAGTCTTGTCATTAACTGTACTCCCAATCGAATCCCTACCATAGTCATAGTCTAATGTCCTACCATATTATTATTATTATTTTATTTATTTAGAGCTGGCATACAGTGCAGCACTATAGAGCCCATAGTCGTGTAACTAACTGCTTCAGGCCTACCTGTGTATAGAGATGGCCCAAACGGTTCGCTGGCAAACAGATTCGCGCAAACATCGGTGGTTCGCGGTGAACCGAGAACTATATGTGAGTTCGACCTGCCCCTATACTACATCATTAGGCTAAACTTTGACCCTCTACATCAGTCATCAGACACATAGTAGCCAATGAGGCTGCACTCCCTCCTGGAGGCCCCCCCCCCCTTCCTCATAGAAGGCAGGTGCGTCGGCCATTATCTCACTCGGTGTGGCTGCAGTAATTGGAGAAGGGAGAGAGGTTGCTGCACAGATTAGGGAAAGCTTAGTTAGGCTCTTGTTAGCTTGCTCCTTGCTGATACTTATTGCTAAAAAGCACCCCACAACAGCTCTTTTGAGAGCTAATGTTGTTCTTGTGATTTTTTTTGTTTTTGTTTTGTGGCCCACTGACACTTGCATTTACAGCCCTGTCAGTCAGTCGCAGCTGGCCCTTGCTAATTCCTACTGTGCCACTGCCAGGCCCAGCACATTCAGTGCCTACCTTTTCACTACACGTGTGTGACAGCTGCACATTTGTAATACCAGTTACTGCATACCTGTTCACAGTCCTTGTGTGTGTGTGACAGCTGCACATATGTAATACCAGTTACTGCATACCTTTTCACAATGCCTGTGTGTGACAGCTGCACATATGTAATACCAGTCACTGCATACCTGTTCTCTGTACCTGTGTGTATGACAGCTGCACATTGTATTGATACCAGTCACTGCATACCTTTTCAGTGCACCTGCGTGACAGCATGCAGTGTTATATTATATACCAGTCACTGCATACCTGTTCACAGTACCTGTGTGTGTGTGTGTGTGTGTGTGTGTGACAGCTGCACATTTGTAATATCAGTCACTGCATACCTGTTCAGTGCACCTGCGTGACAGCACACAGTGTTATATACCAGTCACTGCATACCTGTTCACTGCACCTGTGTGACTGCTCATTGTTATACCAGCAGGCACTGAATACCTTTCATGCATCTGTCACTGCACATTGTTTTATACCTGGGAGTCAGTGCATACCTTTCACTTGAATGGATGGCAGACTTGCCCTCCATAACAGATTCTCGTTAAAGGCAAGTGGTGTCATCTCTGGCACACAGCGTTGGGTCAAGGGTCCATCTGACCACAGATGCCTGGGGCTCGATTCACAAAGCGGTGATAACCCAGTTAAAGACTTTAGACGTGATAACCATTTTTATCATGCCTAAACTCAGTTTAGGCATGATAAGTTTAGGCATGATAAGTTTAGATAAGTTTAGATCGCACGCAAAGTCCCGCACGCAGAGCAGCGCCATTAAACTCTATGCAAAGTGCACCAGACTTTGCTAGCTCAAAACTTTTGATCAGCTGTGCACTGCGGTGCTAGCCCAGTTGGTACTTAAACTTATCACACCTAAAAACTTATCACACCTAAACTTATCATGCCTAAACAGAGTTTAGGCGTGATAAAGGACTTTTGACCACGGTGCTAACTGTTAGCACCGCTTTGTGAATCAGGCCCCTGGTCTGCAAAGCACGGTCAGGGCAGGTACATTACTTATACAGCACATTGGGTCCTTCCTTGGATGTGTGGTGGTAGCCGTTTCTCAGGCTCCCACTCCGGACTGGAATCGAACCCTGATTTCCCCAGCCATTACCCATGGTCCCCATGGTGCAAAAAGTACCAAAGAGAGTTGACAACACAGTTGAATTGATGGCAGACTTGCCCACCATAACAGATTCCCGTTAAAGGATTTCAAGTGTACTCATTCTTATACAGGGCCTCAAAAGAGTTCTGTGTTATTTTTCGTCACTACCTCCCCGAGTCGGGACTTGCATGCTGTGCCTGCTGCCTTCCTTGGATGTGTGTTGGTAGCTGTTTCTCAGGCTCCCACTCCAGACTAGAATCGAACCCGGATTCCCCGGCCGTACCCTTTCTTTAACAATTGTAGAGAAAGAACCATTGACAGTCTGAGCAGCGATGAACCCCTAGACTACTGGGTGCGCAGGCTTGACCTGTGGCCAGAGCTGTCACAATTTGCCATCCAACTTCTGTCTTGCCTTGCCTCTAGCATCCTGTCAGAAAGGACCTTCAGCACAGCTGGAGGCATTGTCAGTGAGGAGAAGTCGCCTAGGTCAAAAAAAGTGTTCAGTATCTCACCAAATGAACGAGGTATGGATCCTGGAGAGCTACTGCCTGCCTGAAGACTAAGTCAATCCCCACACACACAGCATCTCTGCCTGCAGGCCGCTTGACTGCCTTCTCCGCCACCACTAACAGGGTCCAGGACTCCAGGCGGATTCCTGAATTTTTAAGGCTGCTGCTAGCAGCGGCTGCTAACAAAACCAATAACCGTTTTTTCTGGTGTATGTACATGCCTGCCTAATTTTTCTGTCTGCACTGCATCTGCAACAACAAAACAAAAAGGCATGTGCATGTGTCAATTTCTCTTCGTGATCGTTACCTTGCCGCGGTAAAGGGACTTGCATATCACAGTGAAGCACTAACCGCCGGCTATATAAGATAAGGTTGTTGCTTCATTATGGACAGACCAAAGTCGATCAGCTGGACAGTCACGGTTGTTCCATCTTTGAGCTACCTCAGCCCGGCGACCATATGGGCTTGAAAACAGCTATCGCCTGCACTGTCGCCATGGCGCACACCAGTCCAGCATGGCCGTCACTACACAAACAGCTGTTTGCGGTGCGTTACACAGGGATTACTCTACCTGATTGATATATACACATGCAAGATGTTTTCAAGCACTGTAGGCCTCCAATTTAGCATAAAGTGTGATTTGTGCCCTTAAAACGCTGCGGTGCGTCAAATCCTGATATTTTTTTTTCCCCGGGACTTTTGGCGTGTATCCCACTCTGCCATGCCCCCTTAGACCCCTTGAAACATCTTTTCCATCACTTTTGTCGCCTGCATAAATGTTTGTAGTTTTCAAAGTTCGCCTCCCCATTGAAGTTTATTGCGGTTTACAAACTTTGCGCGAACCCAAACTTTTGCGGAAGTTCGCTTTACACGTTCGCGATCCTAAAATCAGAGGTTCGAGCCATTTCCACCTGTGTAATGCATTTTTAGGCCAAAGGTCTGGAGCTCTGCATTTTTCCTTTTCAAAGTAGCCTTGCATTGCTGTCATGCGTTACAGATGAATAAAAGTTCTTTCTTGTGAAGTGTTAAAAACCATTGATAAAAACCTACATGGTAAAACCTAAACTAAGGGTAGCCATACATTGGTTGATAGCCATCAGATTGACCAACAGATCCCTCTCTGATTGAGCAAAGTCAAAATGAACTTCCACACACATGCAAATCCTCATGCGAATCCATTCACAAACATCATGCAGCAATCAGTGCTGTCCCTACAGCTAAGTTAAAAGCTGGGATATTCGTTACAAGAATAAAGTCTCTTGCGTAGTCACATATACCGCATAGTGGGAGACATGGCAGCGCTTTCAAACAACCTCATACCTGAATGATTTAACTGCAATGGTGAGCAGAGCTCCAGAAACTGGACTAAATTACACACCCAGCATACACTGCAGGCAAAGAGAGGGAGGGGGAATTAGTGATTAAGCTGCATTGTTTTACATATACCGCATAGAAGTAGCCCAGTGTCATATGTGTCCTAACTCTGGCCCTGTAACATGCATAGCACAAATCATCATGAAATCGATTCAAAACCTGTGGCGCTGCCGCCACTGCCCGCCTCGCCGCCCCAGGCCTCCCCCGGCCAGCAGCAATAATCTCACCTGTCTGCCGGCATGGGTCCCAGAGTTTGGGCTATCACATCTTCTGGCGTCCTCTTCACTTCCTGTCCGGTCCTGTGGCAAGCCAAAGTCCAAACAGTAGAGGGCGCTCTACTGTTTGAACTTCGAATTGTCACAGGACGGGACAGGAAGTGAAGAGTACATGTAGAAGAAAGCCAGCCGGAAAAAGTGACAGCATGGACCTCTGGGACCTGTGCCAACCGGGCAGGTAGGATTATTGCTGCTGCGCCGGTCATCACCAAATCGAACGCCACCAGTGGCACACTCCCGACCAGTGGGCGATCTAGCAAAACTTTCCATCTGGACCAATCAACTGGATCGACCAATGTCAGATGGAAATTGGTCAATTGGTCAACAGTTACGTTAATGATTTCAGAGCACATTCAATCACTGTGTGTATATCGACGGGAAGTTAAGGTAGTGTGTGGGTACCTTAAGCCTCCAATTTACCTTATTTTTTAAGGTACTTTTAAAATGTTTGGCATATATGTGGTGATTCTTAACTAGTGTTTTGTCATAAGGCTATTGTGTACTGAGCATGTGCTACAGGTTTATGTGTTAATGTATTGCATGCATGGATGCCAAACAAGATGGCAAGGGGGTGTTTTTTGGCATTTGTAATTGGTTTTTTTATAGCCTTTATTTGTCAAGTCCTCTTTACGGACACCAAGAGATAGTGTAGGAGATGAGTATGATGTAAAACCTGGTTATTTCCAATGCAAAACAAAACCTTTAAACTATATTGTATTACTAGCAGTGTTTCTTAACCACCCTGGTCGTATTGACGAGCTGACTTCGTCCAGGAAAAACATGCAAAAAGCGGTAAAGACGAGTTGAGCTTGTCCATGCCGCCAGGGAGATTGCCTGTTTCTCTGCACCGCCCGCTGCACTTTTTACTGATCAGAGGGATTCCCCAGGATGGCTGGATGCCTGTCTGCAAGCTGTCTGTAGCGAGCTGTGCTACCCCCAGCGTGCAGAACTAGCATCCTGGGGAATCCCTGTGCAACCAGCGGGGCAGAGAATGTGGTGGCTGCGCGTGGGATTCCCTTTTCTCTGCGGGCGGGTGGCCAAGTGTCCCTTCTGTGCGGGGGGGGGGGGGTGTCCCCCTTCTGTTCAGGCTGGTCGGGAACTCCTGTGTGTGTAGGAGGGAGATTCCCCTTCTATGCGGGCTGGTGGTGGTCTGCGGGGATCCTCCTTCTGTGCGGGGGGAAGAGGAGGGTGTCCCCTTCAATGGGGGCTGGTCGTGGCCGGTCCGGGACTCCCCCTGCTGTGGGTGGCGTCTCCCTCCTCTTCCCTCATCGCTCCCTCTCGATCCCCTGTGCCCCCCCCCCCCCCCCAGTCAGAAGCCCTGATCTACTTACCTGAGGACTTTCTCCTGCGCTTGCCGCGACGGACACCCTCCTCCTCCATCGGCGAAGTCCCGGTCTCTGTCGTTACAGTTACGAGGCTCGGTGACTGTAATTACAGAGAACACGAGACTTCGCGATGGAGGAGGAAGTGCGCTGCTTCCGCTGCAGGAGAAAGCCCTCAGGTGAGTAGATCAGGGCTTCTGACTGGGGGGGACGAGGGATCGGGAGGGAGGGATGGGGGAAGAGGAGGGAGAGGCCACCCACAGCCCCCATAGAAGGGTGAGTCCCCGACCGGCCACGACCAGCCCCCATAGAAGGGGACACCAACCCACCCCCACAGAAGGAGGATCCCTGCAGGCCACCACCAGCCCGCATAGAAGGGGAATCTCCTCCCTACACACACAGGAGTCCCCGTCCAGCCTGAACAGAAGGGGGACATCGCCCCCCCACAGAAGGGACACCCGGCCACAGTCGGGGAGGGGGAGTTGGGGGGGGGGGGAGTATGGGGATCGGGGGCAATGGAAGGGCAGAGGCACCTGCAAACCTGGCTCCCTAGACATCTGACTCCCTAGACCTGGCTGCACATCTGTCTCCTATACACCTGGCTGCACATCTGGCTCCTATACACCTGGCTGCACATCTGTCTCCTATACACCTGGCTGCACATCTGGCTCCTATACACCTGGCTGCACATCTGGCTCCTATACACCTGGCTGCACATCTGGCTCCTATACACCTGGCTGCACATCTGGCTCCTATACACCTGGCAAAACATCTGGCTCACTATACACCTGGCTAATACATCTGGCTATACATCTGGGTCTTATACTCACCATTGGCGCGCTGATCCCTCGTCGTGTACCTCTGATAGCTTCCCCAGTGCCTTCTTCCATGTCCCTTGGCGGATTTTGCTTCTCCCTCGGCGATCACATGTCTCCCATCAATCGATGTTGATGGCTCCAGGGTCACACAGCATCATTAACCTATTTTGGTTCCTGGACGTAGTTTCTACGCACTCCCGGCCGCGGATTCGGTAGCCACGGAATCAATGTATCGGGCTATGGTACCCAATAACCTACACTGAAGCAAATCCAAGTCAGCTAGTCCAGGAGTATACAACCATTTGCACCATTTTTTATTTTTTTTTAGATTTATGGGGAGCACCTTAATGAGCAAGGTTTTAACAGAGTCAACCACTGCTTGACAGTGGTAGGTAGAGGAATTTCTAGTGTACTAAAATAAGTTTACAGGTCTGTAACAAGGCTCTGTAGAGCATTAGCTGAAATGTATCGTCTTGCTCCAATTCAGCAAAATAAACGGTTCTTGAAATTAAGCAACATTAGCAGCATTATTAAAAATGTTGCCAATGTAGCAAACGAACCTCCCCCACAGAAAGGTTCGTAAACTGTGCACACTTTGGGGGGAAAAATACAAGCATTTACTTACCTGGGGGGCTGCTCTGCACTTTATTTATAATGCTGCTCAGACCCATTTAAAGGGAACTGAGAGGAAGACACTTTTTAAAAATGAAAAAAGATTTTATACATACCTGGGGCTTCCTCCAGCCCCATTAGGGTGGATCGCTCCTACGCCGCTGTCCTCTGATGCCTCTATCACCGCATCCCGTCACTTCCGCTGGATGCGGCCAGTTGGAAGCATCCACGGGGGCTCCTCCATCTCACCGCCTCCTGCTTTACGCATGCGCCTGCGCAGTTCGGCGGGAGCGCACTGGGCTTGTGTCGACTGGCCGAAAACACGGGACCCGGTACCGGCGGACAGAGGCAGCGGAGGAAGGCGTGGTGGGAGCGATCCAGGCTGATGGGGCTGGAGGAAGCCCCAGGTATGTATAAATCTATATTCTTCCTCTCTGGTTCTCTTTAAGGACCAGATCGAGCAATCTAAGATCCCCAACCAGAGGCGCTTCTTTTCTATTATTAACTGCAATTGATTTCAACATTTTTTATTTGGATTCTCATGTGACGTGTGAGATATATATACACAGTATATATATTACAGCATATGTGTTAAAAGTAAGGTTTTAATATCGACATTTTCCTCTTTGAAACCCCTTGTTTGGTTTTTTTGCTGCTGTTTGAACATCTGGACGTTCCATATTATTAATATAAGGGTGTGGAGTTATTGTATACATTGTTTATGCTTCCTTATTTTCCAGAAGTTAGCCCAATAAATACTAGCCAAGGCTTTCAAAATTGCTCCTTAGCCCCCTGGTTTTTATGCTGACATCCATCTTCTCCGTGAAGACCTGCAGATGCCACAGACTGAAGCTTGAGGTGACCCGTGCTCCCAGTCATAGTAATACATGCCAGGAGATTTAGTCCTTCGATTGGATTATCAAAGGACTGCATCTCCCAGCATGCACTATACATGCAATACCACTGTGGGCGCTTTAAACTTCCAGCTGCGGGTCTCCCTGGAGAAGATGGATGGCAGGATAAAGACAGAGGGGTAGAAAGCAGTTCCCTGGCTGCCTAAACTGGAAGGGGGCTCTCTAAGTGCTTATACTATACAGTCTGATTCTTTCCAGAGGAGACATTTTATGGCTTTTAGATGCTAAAATCTGTGGCGAATCATCTGGGGCGGCTGAGGTCGATGGAAGCCTCTTTAGGATCCAGAGGTTTCCCATCCATGGGTTAGTACCTCCTAGGGGCATATTTTTCACTACAGCTTCCCTTTAAAATAACTTTACAGACTTCTGCAATTAAAAAAGTAACAAAAAGTAGATGAGAAATATTATTCTGATTTTCTTTTTGGTGGCTTGAAGTGACACTGAAACAAAATAAAAAACTTATGATATAATGTATTGTATGTGTAGTACAGATAAGTATTAGAATATTAGTAGCAAATAAAATAGTCTCATTTTATTTTCATATATATATAGCTTTTTTATGTTCCATAATTGTCATATTTGCAATTTACATACCATACTCTGTATTTTAAACTTTGAAGCAGAGCAGAGCTAATGACCCTTTGAACTTCCGTGCAGTAGAATCTTATCTGAAGCTGTTTTTCACTGTTTCTTTGATGTAGAAGTGCTTCAGAAAATAACACTGTAGCCAACCCAAATTGGGTTGGAGAGCTCAGAGAAGCGCTTTTGCATAGATAACTGAAGTTTTTTTTTAACTCTTCCTGTACTAGAAACGATATGAAAATCATTCCTTTGCTACTAATGTTCTATTTCTTAGCTGTACTACACATACAATTCATTATTTATTTTTTATTTATTTAGGTATTCATATAGCGCAGACATATTACGCGTGTTCAGAGTATATTGTCTTGTCGCTAAGTGTCCCTCAGAGAGACTCACAATCTAGTCCGTACCTTAGTCGTATGCCTATATCATGTAGTGCATGTATTATAGTCTAGGGCCAATTTAAGGGGAAGCCAATTAACTTAACTGTATGTTTTTGGGATGTGGGAGGAAACCGGAGTCCTTGGTGGAAACCCACCCAGACACATACAAACTCCTTGCAGTTGTTGACTTGGCTGGGATTCGAACCGGGGATTCCACGCTGCAAGACGAGAGTTTCCTCTCCAGTGTCACTTCAAAGGCATTTTATTGATAAGATTTGAAAATATCACAGGAGAAAACTTAGGAGAAAAAGTGAATTGGATCGAGCCTATTGTATCTTATCATTATTTCTCCACATATTCACTTTATTTAAACAATGTTTTCAAACCCTTTTGTTATTGTAGCATCACACCTATGAGTGTTTAGGAATTGGGTGCTTTATGTTGATGCTATTGAACAAACCGTTAATCGCATTCTGCAGTCACTTGGAAAGCACTGCAGGGAGAGAAGAGGTTTACCTGACAGATGCAAGTTACACAGGATACCTTACGTGGCAGATAAAAGCAAAGGGTTGTTACTTTCTGCATGACCATCATACATACAGTACATTGAAATGTTCCTGTCCGTTGTTCTTTAAAGAGTTAAACTTATAATTTGTATTGTATTTTTTTAAAATGCCACCCAGTCATATTGTTTAAAATATCTATGTTCCAGCTACATTTTTAAAGATTCATGTTTTGCTTAAAGTTTAAATACACAGGCCTTTCTGTCAAAAGGTCTTGGTCAAAAGCCAATTTAAATATTTTTTTTGTTAGCCCTTCAGGTCAAAAGAACGAGTAGCTGAATTTGTGTCTTTGCTAATCTATGGTTGTGGCAGGATACCTTCTCCCGGAGAAATGTTATTACCTACATTATTGTGATTATTTTATTTAACTGGTACCGTTTCAAGTTCCAGCATTGCTGTGATTAAATTATACTTGCAGGAAATCAAAGCTTTAAATTACTGAATAAGAGCTGGTATTTGTATAAAAGGTTCTGAATACCTAAATAATACAATGTGGTCATACATGGGCTCTGTACCATTTAAATAATGAAAGGGAGAGATTGATGGAATGACTGCATTACTGCCTGCAATTCAGAAGCCTCTGAACCTAAAGGTGCAGATACATTCAATTTTTTTTTTAGTCGATTCTCAGGATATTCAATCCCTGGTATTGAATCTGCTTGAAATCGATGTTTCAATGTGCTGTCCTGATTGATAATTTGATCGAGTTCAGGTGAAAATCGATCAGTCATACAGGATGGAAAATATTGATGGGCGGGAACATAGATTGACAGCCCATAGTGATCAGGTAGATTTAGATATTATGCTGAAATCTATTAGAAATCTAATTATAGTTTGTAGAAAGATCTAAATCCCTATTGCTTTTGCTAGGGGCATGTCCTATTTTGTGGAATAGGCAAAGTCTATTTATGTCTGTGGGGCTCCAGAAGAGCTTACACTCTGCAGTAGGCATGTGGCTTGCCAACTCGGGAGGCTGATCTTAGGTGAGCGCTAGCCACCAAGTGGGAATGTTTTCAGTAGTGTTTAGTGGTTTAGAACTTCTTTCATGGATTCCATCTAAAATAGGAAACGCCCAGCAGTAGATAAACACGACAGCAGACTTTTATGGACACAAATCCTGTCAAAAACCAGGGGCACCAGGGGCATTTTTAGGCATAGGCATTACATGCCATTGCCTGGAGTGCCCTTTGGTCCTGGGGGTGCCATACCGCTGGATTAAGCCCCGTCCCCTGATTGAAGCCCCCAACCCAGACTAAGCCCTGCCCCCACAGGTGTTCTGTTACCTGCTTCTGCTACGAGTATGCAGCAGCAGGAAGTTCTATGACCTGAGGAGCAGCAGCTTTGTGAGTCCCTGGAGAGCAGACATCACAAGGTCTGAATAGTGCAAAGAGAAGGGACCCAGCACCGTCTTCAAGTTTGTATTAAGCTCTTTTATTTAAGGCATAAAGCAGGATACAGCAAATAGGGCAGGCAACGACGACGTTTCAAGAGGAGCTCTTCTCTTTGTCAAGTCCACATGCCCTCTGAATAAGAACACTCACAGCAGCTTTATATAGTGGGTGCTCCACTAGGGAGCCAATCAAAATGACCAGGACGCCCTGTTGCCAACCAATCCCATGAGAGTCTACCTCCAAAAACACTCCCACTTGCAAGAGGACCTAATGGGGAACTTCTCCCACTCAGGAGCACCAATCCAATTTTTTGCATTTTTATTGTTTTGTGGTCCCCATCCCTGACTGGCCGCCAATTAGGGAATGGATACCTTTTAATTTTATATTTTGTAGCTTTGTCATGCCGTCCTAGCTGCCGTAGTGTTTGAAGCCGCCGGTCCGGGTATGTACAAGGAATCTAAAAAGGCTTTAGTTTTGATTTATTGTACACTGGCTGACGTTTTGGGTGGCCGCCAGTCAGCGACAAATGTTTTCCTCTGTCATCCCGATTTGGGAATGTACATAAGGTTTCTTATTTTTTGTTGTTTGTGCGCTGACTGGCCGCTGTTCTTTGGCGGCCGCCAGTCAGCGACACTTTTTGTATTTGTGGGGGGTGTTTTTTACATCTTCCACTTTCTTTTTTATTAGGCAAGAGGTAATAGCCCATTTTTGTAGACTAGGTTGTATTTTGGCATTTTTTTTTTGCATACCGGATTGGTTGTTTATTGCTACGTCTATGTGTATGACGATTGACGCTTCTGGGTATATATGCATACGTTTTTACGCATATACGCATACGCATTGATTGACACATGCAAATTTTTTTTTTTTTACGTGCACGTCATGCGTCTGACGTTTTTTTTCTGTGTGCTGTTCCTTTTTGACCATTGGTCGGCGTTTTCATGTTTACTTGATGGGGATTGGTGCTCCTGAGTGGGAGCAGCTCCCCATCAGGTCCTCTTGCAAAAGTGGGAGTGTTTTTGGAAGTAGACTCTCATTGGATTGGTTGGCAACAGGGCGTCCTGGTCATTTTGATTGGCTTCCTGGTGGAGCACCCACTATATAAGGCTGCTGTGAGTGTTCTTCAAAGGACATGTGGACTTGATAAAGAGAGGAGCTCCTCTCGAAATGTTGTCATTGCCTGCCCTATTTGCTGTATTCTTCTTTATGCCTTAAATAAAAAAGCTTAATACAAACTTGAAGACGGTGCTGGGTCCCTTCTCTTCGCATTCTTGCTGCTGTTTCTAGGGACAGAGGGACACCGACCTGAGCATGTCGCAGTTGGATGGTTGGGTGCTGCCTGCTATTCCGTTGCCTCAAGGTCTGGATAGTGTAAGTTGAAGACAGCCGCCACTGTGTCCCTCTGTTCCTCCTTCCCCTTCCCTGTGCCTGCTTCTGTCCCCTTGTGCCACCTTCTGTCCCTCTGTGCCTCTTTCAGGCCCACTCTGCCTTCTTCTGTCCCCTTGTGTTCCTCCTTCTGCCCCCATTTGTGCTGCCTTCTGTCCCCCTGTGTCCCTCTTTCTGTCCATGTGTGCCTCTTTCTGTCCCCCCCCCCCCCTCCATGTGCCTTCTTCTGTCCTCCTTTGTCCTTCTGTCCTCTTGTGCTACCTCTGCCCGCTTTGCATCCCCTTGTCCCACTGTGCCTAGACTCCTTCTGTCGCAGGCAGAAGCACAGCACTGATGAGCACACATCTTCTGCTGCACTATATTCTGCATTTACACACTAAGCTGAGAGACTGCTGGAATGAGATGTGACAAGGATCGGTGGGTTGTTTTTGTCTCGGGTACTCCCTGTAATAAGCCATCCACCTTATAGCCACATTGTTCATATACTCTTTAGTGCATGCATGTTTTTTTTTTTCTGGGGGCTTTGGTTGTGACACAGGACTTTTTGCCTGGAGTGACAAGAAGGCTAGAAACAGCCCTACAATGCACTGCAGAGCAAGGCAAATGCCTTTAAGTAACATTGGCGCTAGTGTTTTCCATGCATGATGTTAAAGAGGCGTGTGCTAATTTAGGTGCCAGGTATTGTTGTTATTTGATATTGTGAATGAGTATCAAATAACCGCTTAGTCAGGAATTTATGTGGTGCGATTTCCGTCATTTTCTAACACTAACCTCCTATCCTATTCCCTAACCCTAACCACTCCTTCCTACAACTAACACTAGCCTCCCCCCTACCTATGCCCAACACTAACCACCCCATACTTACACTTAATACTACAGCCGAACACCGCAGCCAATACTGGTAGATAGTCTGTTATACATGTAGCCAATGCTGTAACTCAGCTATGCGTGCACCACAGCCATTTCAGAGTTTGGTTATACAATAATTCAACTCTGTTGTAAATTGTCACCCCCACCTTATGACATCCAGTTTATCTTGAGAGAAAAAAAGATTTACAACATAACGACCCCAAGAAGAGTTAGAGCGGATCGCTCAGAAACAGCCCTATCAGTCTGCAGACAGACTGTACACACGGGGGACTGTCGTTGGAACGCCCGCCCAGCGGGAGGGTCTGACAGACCCGTCGTTCCTACACATCAAGCGTGTGTACGGGTCTTTAGGACAGGACATTTAAGAATAGGCACTACCTAGTCGTAATCTATCCAATTGGGTGACTTTAATCTAATCTCTGTATTGGCCATGAAAGATAGATGTTGTATGTTTTCCCAAATCTATTATCCTATAGTAAGAAGGATATGAAGGCTGATATATTTATTTACTTTTATGCAATATTTATTACCTGGCTATTCTGCTAGCTAGAACCTTATCAGTGAGGGTCACACTGTAGTCACTTCCTGTCTGAGTCAGGACTGAGTCAGCCACTCACATACCTGATATTTAACTCTTTCAGGCAGAGAAAGAAAAAAAAGGAACACAGCATAGTTATCTGTGTGCTAGGCACTGTACATACACATGTCTATCTCATTATGTCACATTTCAGTTGGGGTATCCTTTAAACACTCACTGAACCTCCATGTCTTGAGCCTATTTATTGTATACTATTTTGTACTAAAGGTTGATAATTGACTATGTACCTGTACTTTTATACCTTTTTCTTCATAATTGAAATTAAGTGTTACCCAAAAAAAAAATAAAAAAAATGGAGTGCCCAAAGTTCCTGCTTCCGAATAAGGAAACTACCATTTTCATGCCCTTATTAACCATACCAGTAACCTGGCTGTTGTGCTGAACTTTACACTGTAGTTGTTTTTGAGTTACACACCTGCAACAAGCATGTGGACAGAGGAGTCGACCAGAGTCAGCGCATCTAATGTGTATGCTCCTTTTTCACCAGCGACTTAAAATATTATAGGCAGAGCATAAGCACAAACGTCTGACTACTAGAGATGTCCCGAACGGTTCGCCGGCGAACTTCGGAGGTTCGCGTTCGCCTGCCAAAGGTGAACTTTCCCGGAAGTTTGATTCGCCTCATAATGCTCTATTGAGCAAAACTTTTACCCTCTACATCAGTCAGCAGGCACATTATTGCCAATCAGACTGCACTCACTGGTGGAGCCCCACCCTCCCTTATACAATGCAAGGCCCTTGAGCCATTTGACTCACTCGTCTGCCTATACTAATTAGTTAAGGGACAGCTGCTAGGGAGAGTTTAATTAGCCTCTTGTAGGCTTCTCCTCCCTCCACCCTCCTCCCCTTCTACCTATTCCCTCCTACCGGAGTAGATTATTAGTAGATTATTGTGCGGCGGTTTAGCAGGGGCACACATGCCCCTGCTGAATATAAGAGAAGAAGCAAGTTTTTTACTCGCTTCAGTGTCTCTTTAAATAGGGCTAAAGTAGAGGGATAATAATGAACCCAATATACAACTGTAGAAGCAGTAGGTACAGTTTAAAACATTTTAAGACATTTCAAAAATGCATAAATACAACTCAAACACCTATAGACCAGAAGTTCATTTCTAGTATAGGCATTGAACAAAACACCAGGCATTGCCTATTCATCTTATGCAGTTGCATTTTTATTTTAGGTAGCGCTGATCAGGGTAACATTGGATTGGCTGGCCAAGCTGTAGGACCTCTTACAGCAGCTCTCAGGATGGAGGTCAGTACAACATTTTATGAAAATATGATTCAAGCAGAATTCCGTATATATATTGACCTGTATGTCCTCTGTCCACAGAATTTAGCAGAACTCGGTAGAAAATGGGTTGATGCTCAGGAGTATAAGAAGTGGAACCTCCGTTGTTTAAAGTTGCAGCCACTTTCTCCTGTTCCCAGGTACGCAGCAGTTGCATCTTTTGCTAAAATGTCAAGTCTGCAATCAGGATA